>NC_071106.1:40122500-40150000 GCF_024256425.1 Clarias gariepinus
TAACTTTGTAGTGGACTATAAAAAAACTGTAGAAATGCAGAAAGCTAATAGTCAAATATACTGTTATTTTCCTTCGCTGAAAACCACAACAATCACTAAATGTAATATTCTACTGTTATTTGCACTGTGTAATTTAAGATAATCTAAAGAAGCGCCATTTAACTAATCACTATTGCTCATGAGGTGATTGCGCAATGTGATGCTAGCAAGTAGCACGTGAACAGATCTAGCGCGACTGTCCCGAAGTTAGCAAATAGTTTAAACAAAAGCACTTAAACTATATAACTTTTACACGATGAAGAGATACAGTTTTTACTGACCCATCCGTACCACCAACACGTTTTTCTTTTAAGTGTTCGTGCATGACTGTGGTACTGCCATAGCCTGAAAGCTCGGTCTTGCTTAGCGTGCAGGTTACCGTCTTCTTAGAGGCGTTTAATGTAAATTGCTATCAAACCTTGGAGGACTCGGGGCGCGCGCTTTTTCCTGCAGACGCTCCTGTAACCTCTATTGCGCGAGCGGCTGTCTATCTTTGTGTATTTGTGCATCTTGTGGTCGCGCTCCTCAGTGACGTGAGCAGCCCAACTAATCGATAACGGCATTTGTTGACAACGAATTTCATCTAATTTCAATTATCGATTTTATCGATTAGTTGTTGCAGCCCTAATTAAGTACTTTTCATCCTTTTCCTTTTTTTGTATTAAATAAGTCAGTCAGATTTCTTTACTTCTAATATGACATAATATAAATAAAGCCCCTCCCTCGGCTTGTTGCTCAGCTATGGAGGTGTGGCTTACAAGTAGCTTATTTACATAAACACTGGAAAAGCATTTTTGGAAAAGGAGTAAAGCAGAGGGGTATTTGAGGGATGAAAATGCATCATCCAAGGCGTATTTTACCTGGAGGCTAAAACACACACACACACACACACACACTACACTCTCTCTCTCTCTCTCTCTAAAGAAACCCCTGAGAGTCCTGTGTTAAAATACCAGAATACAGGACCTTTATCTTCGAAGCTGCCAGGTCTTTAACATTTACTTGGAACTGGGTACCAAGCTTCAGATAAAAAAGCATTACTAGGTTCTGTATCAAATTCCCCGGCACCAGGATGTCTTAAACAATGTGTTTTACAGTGAATGTGATTTGAGTGTCAGTGACTCACCGCTTCCAGCTTCCTGGGTCGGGTGTGGCTCAGGTCTGTCTGTTTGTGATGGCGCTCGGTAAAAGTGTGTGAGCTGTGATAAGCTGGTTCCATGTTGACTTTGAGACTGCTGGCAGATCTTAAGGTCAAGTCTCTGTAGCTGTACTGAGAAGACGCCGACACTGAGACATGTTCCTCCTGCGTCTCCGCCCCCCCGACATCCCATTTCTGTAAAAAACACACCGGCGTATTGACATGGAGATGAAAACAGACTCAAATCTACACTACTGTTCAAAGGTTTGGGGTCACTTGCAAACTTCTTTGTTTTTGTTTAGTGATTTATTTTCTACTTTCTACAACAATACTGGGGATTTCAAAACTATAAAGTACGAGTCTTTTACAGCGCTCTGGAGGAATTTTGGCTCACTCATCTTTGCAGAATTGTTGTAATTCAGCTTTATTTGAGAATTTTCTAGCATAAACCACCTTTTTTAACATCTCAATAGGATTCAGGTCAGGACTTTGACTAGGCCACTCCAAAGTCTTCATTTTGTTTTTCTTCAGCCATTCAGAGGTGGATTTGCTGGTGTGTTTTGGGTCATTGTCCTGCTGCAGCACCCAAGATCGCTTCAGCTCGAGTTGACGAACAGATGGCCGGACATTCTCCTTCAGGATTTTTTCGTAAACAGTAGAATTCATGGTTCCATCTATCACAGCAAGCCTTCCTGGTCCTGAAGCAGCAAAACAAACCCAGACCATCACACTACCACCACCATATTTTACTGTTGGTATGATGTTCTTTTTCTGAAATGCTGTGTTACTTTTACGCCAGATGTAACGGGACACGCACCTTCCAAAAAGTTCAACTTTTGTCTCGTCGGTCCACAAGGTATTTTCCCAAAAGTCTTGGCAATCATTGAGATGTTTTTTAGCAAAATTGAGACGAGCCTTAATGTTCTTTTTGCTTAAAAGTGGTTTACGCCTTGGAAATCTGCCATGCAGGCCGTTTTTGCCCAGTCTCTTTCTTATGGTGGAGTCGTGAACACTGACCTTAATTGAGGCAAGTGAGGCCTGCAGTTCTTTAGATGTTGTCCTGGGGTCTTTTGTGGCCTCTCGGATGAGTTGTCTCTGCGCTCTTGGGGTAATTTTGGTCGGCCAGCCACTCCTGGGAAGGTTCACCACTGTTCCATGTTTTTTGCCATTTGTGGATAATGGCTCTCACTGTGGTTCGCTGGAGTCCCAAAGCTTTAGAAATGGCTTTATAACCTTTACCAGACTGATAGATCTCAATTACTTTTTTTCTGAATTTTTTCGGATCTTGGCATGATGTCTAGCTTTTGAGGTGCTTTTGGTCTACTTCTCTGTGTCAGGTAGCTCCTATTTAAGTGATTTCTTGATTGAAACAGGTGTGGCAGTAATCAGGCCTGGGGGTGACTACAGAAATTGAACTCAGGTGTGATAAACCACAGTTAAGTTATTTTTTAACAAGGGGGGCAATCACTTTTTCACACAGATTTCCATGTAGATTTACAATGTAGAAAGAAATAAACATCAGGAAACAATCATGGAGTTAGAAAGTGACCCCAAACTTTTGAACGATAGTGTAATACATTTAAAGTTCTCTATAGTAACATAACAAGTGTAGCTACAAATATTAAGTCAGCTCAGTCGATCCCACTAATCGTCATTTACAGACCTCCAGGGCCGTACTCTAAATTTCTCTATGAATTTGCAGATTTCCTCTCAAACCTAGTCGTTTCCATAAACAAAGTGTTAATTGCTGGAGATTTTAATATTCATTTTGAAAACCCAGAAGACCCTCTGAGAACTGCATTTATGTCTATACTGGACTCGGTAGGAGTAAATCAGTGTGTAGTAGGACCCACTCATAAAGCAGGTCACACTTTAGATTTAATAATATTCTTTGGATTAAGTATAAGAAATTTATTTACAATTCCACTATCTGAAGTTATCTCAGATCACTATCTTGTCTTAATTCAAGTGTGTCACAATAATAATGTACACACAGCGCCGCGCTACCGTATGAAACGTACATTCACATCAACTACCACACAGAGTTTTATCAGTAAAAGAAAAATTATTAGAGATAAGAAACTTGCTCCTTGGTATAACGATCACACGCGCACTTTAAAACAGACCGCTCGGAAATTAGAACGTAAATGGCGTCAAACTTAACTGTTAGTATTTCAAATAGCATGGAAGGAGAGCATCCTGAACTATAGAAAAGCTCTTAGTGTAGCTAGATCAACATATCTCTCCACTCTCATAGAAAATAACAAAAATAATCCTAGATTTTTATTTAATGCTGTAGCCAAATTACCCAGAAATAAGACCACTGCAGAAATCTCCACAACAACATCATGCAATAGTGAGGCCTTCATGAACTTTTTTGATAACAAAATCGTAAATATTAGGCATAAAATTGAGGCTTTGAAACCAAACAATTTGTGTGATGCAGATGTTAAACCTTCTTCAATATCGTCAACCTGTATATTAGATCCTGTACCGACACATTTTCTTAAACAGATAGTACTAGCAATAACAGAACCCCTGTTGAGAATACTGTAATTAATTCTTCACTCAGCATTGGTTATGTTCCAAAATCTTTTAAATTAGCAGTTATTAAACCGATTATTAAGAAACCTGACCTCGACCCCTGTCAGCTGTCCAGTTACAGGCCAATATCAAACCTCCCCTTTATCACTAAGATTCTGGAAAAGATAGTAGCGGAGCAGCTATGCTCATATATACATAGAAATGGCATACATGAACTGTATCAGTCAGGATTTAGGCCTCATCACAGTACAGAGACAGCGCTCGTTAAAGTAGTAAATGACATCCTATTGGCCTCTGATCAGGGTTGCGTCACTATACCTGTGTTACTCGACCTCAGTGCAGCTTTTGACACTATTGATCATAGTATTCTTCTTCACAGATTAGAAAATGTAGTAGGAATTAAGGGTACAGCCCTCTCCTGGCTCAGATCCTATTTGACTGATTGTTATCAGTTTGTAGATTTAAATGGTAATTCTTTTACATGTTCTCTAGTAGAGATTGGTGTTCTACAGGGTTCAGTTTTAGGCCCACTGCTTTTTTTCTCTTTACATGCTTCCTCTGGGCAACATAATCCGTAAGCATGGTAATAGTTTTTATACAGTTATACGTCTCAGCAAAACCTGATGAGAAAAACCAGCTTAGTAAAGTTGAGCAATGTGTGCATAAGAGATTGGATGTTAAATAACTCCCTTCTGCTTAATCCTGATAAAACATGACATGACTATCGAGTGCTACATTAAAATACCTCGGTGTGATTACAGATTCCAGTTTTTAATTTAAAGCTCATGTAGATAATATTACCAGGATAGCATTCTTTCACCTCAGAAATTTTACCAAGATAAGAAATATATTGTCACTAAACGATGCAAAAAAATCTGGGGGACTCATGGACGTAGAGTATTATGGTGAACTGGTATGTTTGGATGCTGTCTTCCTCACTCTCATTGATCACTCAGGTTTGTTGACGGTAATGTGATTGTTTCCTTTACATCCCAGTTCCCCCTCATGTCTGTGTTTCCCTTTGGCTCCTCCCTTTTAGTTATGATGTCATAGTTAGTCCTGCCGGAGTCCCTGCACTACATTCAATATACATTCACCTTATACATTGTTTGACTGTGGCCAGATCTAACTGCCATCTCTCCCTCTCTTCTGCTCTCTCCTCTTCTTTCCTTTTTCCCCTCTCTCCCTCTCTCTATTTTCCTCTACCTGTCTCTCTGTTGAGCTATACATGTCTCTCCTGAGCTGCCAGTGATCCAGACCCCCTCTGTCCTCTGGACCTGTCTGACTCGTCCTGATGTCCCTCTTCTGGTTGGAGATCTGGTCACATGGACGCCCCGTGTGGTCTGTCTGGGATGCGTGTGGTGACTGGGGACGGTTCCACTTTACCATGAAGACAGTCCTGTCCTCGGCTGATGCAGACAGCTGTCCTCTGAGGACTCGTGACTGCAGTCACTCGATAGTTCAGGACTGGAGTTTCCTACAGTCTACCTGAGCCTCCAATAACCAACTGGACTCCATATGAACTTCTCCACATCTCCTGTTATACTGAACTTCCAGCCTCCTAACACACAGTATGAGTGCAGATCAATCCCTGCTATCCGTTATCACCCAGATGAGGATGGGTTCCCTGTTGAGTCTGGTTCCTCTCAAGGTTTCTTCCTATTACCATCTCAGGGAGTTTTTCCCTCAGCACCGTCGCCCTCGGCTCGTTCATCAGGGACGATCTGATCATTCTGATTCACACACATTCACAGTTTATAAAACTTAAATTGTTCTTTTGATTGTGTAAAGCTGCTTTGCGGCAATGTCATTTGTTAAATGCGCTATACAAATATAATATAATTGAATTGAATTATGAAAAACCCAAAAGAAAGTGTTTTTCTTTTTATTATTCCTTTACATTATTATTAGTAGTAGTAGCAGTATTATCCTAAATATGCCAGAAGTTTAGCTTTAGGGATATTTAGCTTTGCGGTATGTACTACACAATAAAACGGGTCACTACATTATAATTAAGTAATGTTCTCATGCCTGAGTGGAGGACAATGTTCCTCGCAGGGAACCCCAGTGAACCATTAGGACTCTACTGATGTACCACTTATTACTCAGTGCACTCCTACTTTACCATTCAGTATAATTATATGTCTTCAGGAGACAAAAGTAAAACTGTAGATGAATAATCAGTGTGTTATGTGGTGCAGATTAGAGAGCCGCACCACAGGAAGTAATAATATTTACTTTAAAAAACATACACAGGGCTTCTGAGGGGGTCGATGAAATACTGTAAAAAGTAATAGTAATATTACATAATAACAATAATCACTTATTCTTTATATCCTGTACATCCACACAAATACACTCACACACTGCAGGCACCAATGGACATCACTCCACAACTTTTATGCGTTTGGACTGTAGAAGGAAACTGGAGTAGGAGGGAGGAGGAGGAAACCTACCAAATATGACCATGCAAACTCCATACACACACACGAGGCGGGACTCGAACCCTCGATCCTGGAGGTGTGAGGTCACAGAACTAAGCACTACATTACCGTGCCATCAGCTACATAACAAGTTATACACATTTCTATAGTACTTGTTTTGTATTGTGTCAGTTTTCTTTATATATTCAGCATTTAAGCTCAGTAGTGTGAAATTGCCACAGTAACAGAAACAGGTATCTGAGGTGTTTATGTTGCCGGGGTAACGCACGGAGGAAGTGAAGAAGGTACTACAGAGAGTGATGAAGACGGAGGAGAAAATTCACACCCTGCCCACAGCCACTCTGGAGGACGCCGCCCGTCACACTACCTCATCAGAGCCACCAGCACCGTTAAAGACTCACCTCTCTCTCTCTCTCTCTCTCTCTCTGCCCTCTGGCACACACCTCCAGGTTCAGAACCTGATTTCGTTTGTATTTTTTTACACAAAGTAATTCATGTCTTAAATAGAACAAAGAACTACACACTCACACTGTGTAATGTGTAATATTTACTATATATTATAATATTTACGGAGCACAGAGTAGAGATTCAAAGTACTTTAAGTACTTGGGGTCAACGGTCCAGAGCAACGGAGAGTGTGGAAAGGAGGTGAAGAGGCAGGTACAGGCAGGTTGGAATGGGTGGAGAAAAGTGTCAGGTGTGTTGTGCGATAAAAGAGTATCAGCGAGAATGAAAGGAAAGGTGTACAGGACAGTGGTGAGACCAGAGATGCTCTACGGCTTAGAGACAGTGGCACTGAAGAAAAGACAGGAGGCAGAGTTGGAGGTAGCAGAGCTGAAGATGTTGAGGTTCTCTTTGGGAGTGACAAGGATGGATAGGATCAAGAATGAGTCCATCAGAGGGACAACCCATGTGAGATGTCCATGTGAGATGATAAAGTCAGAGAGGCCAGATTGAGGTGGTTTGGACATGTTCAGAGGAGAGATTGTGAATATATCGGTAGAAGGATGCTGAGGTTGGAACTGCCAGGCAGGAGGTCTAGAGGAAGACCAAAGAGGAGATAGTCTAAACTAGTCTAATCGAATATCTGTGTTGGTGATGTTGCAGGGTGTTTTGAAGGTGGGAATGCTGTCAGGGGATGTTCCCTAAACAAATAGCAGTGAGTATGGAGTACAGCGGTACCTCGGCATATAAATTTATAAGTTCTTAAGGTGAAATTTTGTATTGTGAAACACATTGTCCCATAAGAAATAATATAAATGCAGATAATCCGTTTCAGCCCAAAAATATGACCAATATCACCAATTACCAACACTATAATCATATTTTTGCATATAAAACCAATCAAAACATTTAGAAAATACATGTAAATGTAGTAAAATAGAAAATAAAGAGACATTAAATCTCACTTAAACTTAATTTAAGATTCCTCTTGGTACAGGCTGGTGTTGTGTGTATGTGTGTGTATGTGTGTGTATGTGTGTGTACGTGCGTGTAGGATGTAATAGTCATGTCGTCAGCTGCTGTCATAGTGCTTGGGCCCTAAAAGAAAACGTAAACCCGCTTGGCTTGGATTCGGCTCGGTTTATTCAAAATTTGAGTTAATTTGTGAGGTGTGTGTGTGTGTGTGTGGGGGGGGTTGCTAAGGTACCGCTGTAGTGTACTGCTTATGTGCACTGTTAAACAGGACACAGCCGGCTGTATCCGACTCAGTACAGCGCCCGGGCCCCACAATCACTGCACGCAGTTTTAGCTGTAATACACAGTAGTTTAATTGTTTTTACGTGATTCTATACATCACACTACACTGTAAAATAACTTCTCCTAAATAGACGTTTCTTTTACGTCTTCTTCACTATACTTTTCAATGTTTTTGTTGTTTTGGAAGCCTTCACCACAGTTTAACACTAAACATCACTCTGTGCAGCTAAATCGTTTACATAAAACAGGCATTTTATATAACGTACAAACTCCATGTTTTTTATAGACACTTTATAAGCTTTCTTTTATAACCTGTTTCTCATCACCGCTGCCTCTGACTGTCATCATAAATTAAACATTTTATATTTATTGCTAAAAGTTGCTTTGTGAGAGGTTCTGTTAAAAGTGAACTAAATGGACTGAAACACATGAAGGTGATGACGTGATGATTACCTGCAGTGTTCTGGATGAAGGAGCCGAACCCCAGCTCAGGGCTGACGCCGCTCCCAGGGTTTTTCCAGGAACGGGAATAACATCAGCGTCCTGGGGAAATGTTGAGAAGATGATGCACTGCTTTAACCTTAGAGCACTCTGACAAACACCACTCTCTCTACATTCTGTTCCTTTTTCATTTCTGTGTGTATGTAGCGTTTATTTACACACACTCATCATCATCTATACTGCTTTATCTCGTGTACAGGGTCATGGGGGGCGGAACCTATTCCAGGAGCCTTAAGGCACAAGGCAGTGTACCAATCCATCGCAGGGCGCAGGGCACACACACACACTACAGGCAATTTGGGAACACCAATAAACCTAATCAATTTGGACTGTGGGAGGAAACCGGAGGAAACCCACTAAGTAGAGGGAGAACATGAAAACTCCACGCACACAGACCCTGAGATGGGATTCGAACCCCGACCCTGAAGGTGGGAGGCGACAGTGCTAATCACTACACCATCATGCCGCCTGACTTTAATTCATTTTGCTTTATTAATTGTGAATTTTTATACATTTATGATTTATTGTAAACTTTACTTTTGAGCCTAAAAGTTTTATGTTTTTTATTATAATGACTGTAAACAAAGCCTTGCTTATGATTGTCTAATGTTTCCTATTTCTATATAAACACCATGTGATTTTGTGTACAGTATTTACTGTGGGAATAAAGTTTATTATAGAGGATCAGCTCACCTCGTCCTCTCCGTCCCTCAGTCCGTCCAGCTGCAGAAGCGGGACTCTGTAATGAAAATAAACACACCGCATCTCGTTAATCACCTGAATACGGGCGTTTTAATGACATACCGGAAGTCTGAGTGGTGTGAGGTGTCTCACTCTTTAGGTCGAGGCCCGCGGGATGGAGCGCGTCTCTCAGTCTGCGTGGGGAAACAGAGGGCCGGAAGAAACACACTTAACACACTTAACACACTTAATACAGTTATTGATCTCTGAACGGTTGAGTTATCGGTAATAACGGAGCTCTCACCGCGCGGGGGACACGACCTGCGGCTCTCACACTCCCGCTCATCCTGCAGCGCACACACACACACAGGCGGAACCGCAGCGTCACGCGTTACCATGGAGCTCAACCACACAACACACGTGACCAGAGCTGACCGCGAGGAATTCTGGGTAATGCAGTCCGCTAGACGCTAAGTCCGTGCCTTTATTAATATAATCTAAACTCTAAATGTGTCAATCAATCAATCAATCAATCAATAAGCAAACAAAATTATTTATAAATAATTAATGAATCAAATAATAACACAGCCTTCAGATTAATAATAACCATCATCACCAATATCTTCATCATCATCATTAACAATATCATCATCATCATCTTTTCTGCTCAAATAAATTTTATTTACTTATTATTACGCAAAGAAATAAATCTTTATGATATTTTTGCAAAATGCCTGAAATGCATCTATATTGTCACGTGAATTATGGAAAAGTGTCAATGTGTCACTCAAAAGTTTTGAGACAGACAGAATGTTAATTTCCACAAAGTCTGCTGCTTCAGTGTTTTTAGATCTGTGTGTCAGATGTTACTCTGGTGTACTGAAGTATAATTACACACATTTCATAAGTGTTAAAGGCTTTTATTGACATTTACATGAAGACCTCTACAGTTCACCCTGACATGCTGTCAATCATCTCCTGGGCCACACCCTAACTGATGGCACAGCCCAGTCTTACATAACACAATGTTACCTTCTGATAAAAGTAACTAGTTCAGTACTTTTCCACTGCAGAAAATGAAAACACCTTTGTGATTCCTCATTCATGTTGTTTTAGTCAAGACCTTTATAATTATTCTACCATCATCACTCAGTGAAGTTTGGCCCTTAATCTGTTAACTACTAATACCCCATCTCACCTACTAATACCCCTATCTCACCTACTAATACCCCTATCTCACCTACTAATACCCCATCTCACCTACTAATACCCCCATCTCACCCCTAATACCCCTATCTCACCTACTAATACCTCCCTCTCACCTACTAATACCCCTATCTCACCTACTAATACCCCCATCTCACCCCTAATACCCCTATCTCACCTACTGATACCCCCTCTCACCTACTAATACCCCTATCTCACCTACTAATACCCCTATCTCACCTACTAATACCCTTATCTCACCTACTGATACCCCTATCTCACCTACTAATACCCCTATCTCACCTACTAATACCCCTATCTCACCTACTGATACCCCCTCTCACCTACTAATACCCCTATCTCACCTACTGATACCCCCTCTTACCTACTAATACCTCTATCTCACCTACTAATACCCCTATCTCACCTACTAATCCCCCATCTCACCTACTGATACCCCCTCTCACCTACTAATACCCCTATCTCACTTACTATTACCCCTATCTCACCTACGCAGTTTCACGCGGTAGCCGTCATCATGATTCACTCCGAGTTTTGGCGCTGTGATTAGGTTTCCATCTTTCCGCGCGTCCGTCCTCGCAGACCTTGCAGAACTTCACGTAATGTCGGGCGGTGACTCGTGGCAGCTCACAGAGCCTAACACCCTAAGTCAAACCGCATAGGTGAGAAAGGGGTATAACAGCAGGAATAACAGAGGGGGTGGGTTATGGGGATGGGGGGGCCTGTAGGACGACTTTCACACACACACACACACTTACACTAACGGAATGACTGCTGTCTCACTCACGGATTACATAAATTGTCTGAATAACGGATTACATTTCTGAAAATATAACAAAATAACTGAGACTTAAATGGCGGAACTAACGCATTAGATCACTGGTTACATCAAATAAGTAATCCGAGTCCTCTAACGCTACTTTGTAACGCCTTACACCCAACACTGCTGGAGAGTTTCCTGGACATGGACCCAAATGTCCATGTTTTGTCCTTAGAGACACTGAGTTATGACTTTAGCCTCATGGTGAGGAGCTCCATCATGCTGGACAAGGCATTGTTCATCACCAAACTGTTCTTGGATGGTTGGGAGAAGTTGCTCTCGGAGGATGTTCTCGTACCGTTCTTTATTGGTGGCCGTGTTCTTAGACAAAATTGTGAGTGGGTCCATCTCCCCTGGCTGAGACGCGACACCACACATGACTGGTCATCTCTGAAATGATGATGATGATGATGATGATGATGATGAAGATGTAATTATGATGATGATGATGATGATGATGAAGGCGGTCGTGATGCAGTGGGAGGGTTTGTGGCTTGCCCACAGCACGACGCGCGCGCGACTCATCAGTTTTCGCTGTACTCAGGATGTATTAATGCTCTCACACACACACTCTCACACACACTCTCACTTACACACACACTCTCACACACTCCTCGGTCCTGGAGAGAGAGAGAGAGAGACTCTCAGCCTGCTGTTCCCCTGATGATGATGATGATGGACCCGCTCTCCCGCGTGCTCCTCCTGTGCCTCTCCGTGCTCCTGCCCGCTCTCCCCGGTGCGCGCGCCTTCCTGCTGCCGGACATCAGCGAGCCGGACTTCATCCGCCGGTGCGTGATGGCGCACAACACGCAGCGCTCGCGCGTCCAGCCGCCCGCCGCCAACATGCGCTCCATGGTCAGTCTGTGTGTGTGTGTGTGTGTGTGTGTGTTATTGCTCAGAACTGCGTTATACCTGTTGATCCTCTGTTTACTGCAGTGTTTATTATAAATGATGATTATTTATTTGCGGGTTTTCGAGAAAAGAAAAGGAAACCCGCTCAGAAACATAAACACAGTGTGTCACGCGCTTCAATCTTCTTCATCCTCATCATCATCATCACAGTGTGTTTGCGCGGTCTTCACCACTGAGCGCGTCTTTATTCTCAACTCTTTATTATAAGAGGAGACCTCAGGGCTCAGAGTGTGTTACAGCAGCACTGATGAGCCACACATCATCATCATCATCACCATCATCATCATCACCACCATCACCATCATCACCATTATCATCATCACCACCATCACCATCATCACCACCACCATCATCATCATCACCACCATCACCATCATCACAGAAACTGAGCAAAATGTCTGCCAGGGCGACCTGGTGCTGTGTGAGGGTCAGTGTTTTATGACCCCATGGTCCGCTGGTGCGCTGTTCTGCTGTAGTAACCCCTGGATGGGAACAGCCGAAAGACCACCAACAACACCAACAGCACCACTGGCACTCAGTGTCTCATTTCTCTCGAGTACTTTACAGAAGAACATTTGCTGAGAATAAAACAGTCTGATATCCTGTACATTACATCCCCCAGGACAGATACACAAACAAACAATCTTACAATTATGTCTCTAATTGAAACAGCTCTATCCTGTAGTTCCTCACAGAATCATTTCAGAGCCATTATGATAATCATGCTTTAGTGATTTCCTGTAAAAGTACATGAGAGAGATAGTGAGAGAGAGTATCGTTTATTTTTCCTTCGTAAGATAAACAGCACCATTAAAATACTGCACCATTCTTTAAGATTTCTCATCTGATGCTTTAAACTAAACTGTCCAGCTGAAGGCTGAATATAATGACATCACTCAGCTGATTGAGTCTGACTCATCTCTTATTAGCAAATGATGCCATGTTTAATAATCACTTCAGTGTGTGTGTGTGTGTGTGTGTGTGTGCAGGAGCAGTGCAGTTTATTCATAATCTCAAACCTGAGTCAAACTTAGAAACAATCAGTACAGTACAGTAGAGTACGGTACAGCATGGTGCACTGACATGGCCAAGGACCCTCTGTGCATGTGTGTGTGTGTGTGTGTGTGTGATGCTGTACATAAACTCAGAGACCACTGCGGTTGGATAATGGAAAGAAGGTTTAATGTTCTATTAAAAACTCAGGTTTTCCCCATTGTTCAGTAGAACAGTTCTTATTGTGTGTGTGTGTGGTTGTGTAGGAGAGGCTTCCTGTACATCTCCCTTTGACCCTGGGATAAAATTAAACACATACTTTATTTTACATACAGTACATAGTACATTTCTTATCATAACATATATATAATATTAAATATAAGGGGTCGCCACAGCGGGGAAAAGCCAGCCTGCACAACAACTTGGCACAGGTTTGACACCGGATTCCCTTTCTGACGCAACCCTTTCATTTTATCCAGACTTAAGCAAATAAACTAAACACATACACCGAACGTAAAATATAAAACATATTTTATAATTAAATTACATTAAATCTTATTTGTATAGCACTTTTAACAATAGATGTCTAAAAGTAAATATGGCAAAGAAAAGTTTTGTACTGTAAATAAAATGATTTCAGGCTTTGTATCTGTAATTATTTATTACTTTAATTTACTAATTTACTTTTTATTAGGTTATAACTATAAGTTTAGATGTCATGAATATAAAGTGTACAGGACCTGTTAGAGGTGGTTTGTATTCAGTTTCATTAAATAAATTAATAAAACATAAACATGAACTGAACAGTACAGTGAAACCTCGGATTGTGAGTAACGCGGTTTGCGAGTGTTCCGCAAGACGAGCAAAGATTTGTAATCAGTTTTGACTTGGAAAACGAACAAGTCTTAGTTTACGAGTACCGAGTATCATGCAACACGCATGCACTTCTTGTTTTGACGCTGAGCGTCACGTGATCACAACTAAGCCAAGGGTTTTTCTCTCTCTTGCGCTGCAGAATTGTGGGTAATCGTCTCCCCTGCTGGGTCTTAGTGCGCGTCTCTTACTGGTATAATCAACATCCGTGCACACGTGTACTGTTTACTATAACACTGTGACCACTTGTGTGTGTGTGTGTGTGTGTGTGTGTGTGTGTGTGTGTGTAAAACATATTTTATTTTGTGTCTGTATGCGTGTGTGTAGAGCGCTTGTGTAAAGCAAAAGCAAGTTTCATTAGAGACATTAAAAGTCCATTTTTTTCTCCGTATCAGCCTGCTTTTTGTGTATGTGGGCGCATGTGTCATTGGACACCGTGCCACACACACACACACACACACACACGCACACACACACAGACCCCTCCTACTTTCACCATCACAGACATACACATACCAACACAGACACACACACACACACACACACACTTTCTCTCTGCTCTACACAGAAACACTGCTCTGTCACAATTCTTTTTAAAGTTAAAGTGCAGGTTAATTTGTTTTATTTTTACTTTAGATTTTGTTTTAATTATTTTTATATTTTATTTTTATTTTTATAAGAAATTTTTATTTGGTTTACGAGTGTTTTGGAATACAAGAACAAATTATGCTCGTAATCCAAGGGTCCATTGTATTTTTATTAACACTAATTAAATAAATACCGTTCATATAAATGCAAATCCTTTAAAAACAGAAAGAAGGAGAATTTTATAATCAGTGATGCTGCTGTCTAATGTTAGATATTTGGGGTAAATTATAATATTTATTAAATTTATTTAAGTTTCAGATGCGAGGTCTTCTCGAGAGAGTAATAAGAGTCCCATGGGACAAATACATTTTGCTGTGTTTCTTTTAAACGTTTTTATTCAACTTAAACAGAGATCAGATCCAGGGGCGTGTCCCTCTGTGTGGTCACCTGACTAACACACCTGCCATTGATTGGCTGCATGAGCGTAGTCTGTGTGAGAGACAAATCAGCCACGGCCTCACTTCACGCTCCTTTGCTTGGTTCTATGTTTTTATTAAGGCCTGTTGGTGGTGCTGTTGAGCTCACGTCTAAAACAACAGTAATGATCGCTCACTCTCACATGTCTGTACCACTGTATCCTGTATAAAGGATCGTGGAGGCAGAGCCTATCCCAGGAGACTTGGGGCACAAGGCAGGGTACACTCTGGACCATCACTGCACACACACACACACACACACACACAAACTACAAGCAATCTGGGAACAGCAATTAGCCAAGCACAGGGAGAACATGCAAACTCACACACACAGACCCCAGACGGGAACCGAACCCGGACCCCAGAGAATTATACCATTTGCTGTGTGTGTGTGTGTGTGTGTCCTTTTAGTCCTGGGACGCTTCGTTGGCGAGAGGTGCTCGGTCCTGGGCGAGACATTGCAAGGCATCCCATAATCCCGTGCTGAAGCAGGAGAGCCTGGCCCACCCGGCGTTCCGGCACGTGGGAGAGAACATCTGGCTCGGCGCTCCTTACTCAGCCTTCAAGATCGAGTCAGCAATCAACAGCTGGAACAGAGAGGGCGCTGATTACACAATAGGGAACAACAGCTGTGCCAAAGTGTGTGGACATTATACACAGGTCAGCTGCCTGTGTGTGTGTGTGTGTGTGTGTGTGTGTTGTAAAACTTTATGATAAACAATACATTTTATTTCTGGTATAATTGGCATTTAATTAACAAATTAGAATTTACACAGACTGGTGTGATGTTAATGTATTAATGTTAATGATTATGATTATCATTATGTTAATTATTTACAAATGATTCAGTCTTTTAGAACGATTCACTAAAGTGAACAAATCAGTACTGACTATTGACATGCTGAATTTGCTGTGCATGTGTGTGTGTGTGTGTGTGTGTGTGTGACTCTTATTCTGTGCACTGTAAATAGTGAATCTTTGTGAATCGTTTAATTATTACTGTGATTTGCTCCAACATCCGATCATTATTTGACTCAGTGGATCATTTGAACATGACAGTGTGTTTGTGTTTAAAGCTGCAAATCTATTGATCCTGACTGAGATCCATCATCAATCATCCCTGTCCGACTCAGCAGGTCAAAAATAACAAAACGTCTCTAAAGTTAAACTTTGAAGTTGACTCATCAAGTGACTCAGGCAGCACGTCCCCAATTGACTGATTCATCTTACACACAATAATTTGCCAATTTAGTGAAAAACAACACAGTATACTTTTATCCTTTAACACTTGTGTGAAACATCTTGTTATATACGTTATAGCGGCTATAGACACTCGTCCCCTCTCCAGATAAAAATACAGTCACAGTTTAAGTGTTAACGCCTCTGCCGTGAAGTTGCGGGAAAAACAGAACACTGGGAATGGAGACTCCTTACAATACTGTTAGTGAAACACAGCTTTCTTTTCCATCTCTCTGTGTGTTTCAGCTGATGTGGGCGACGAGTTATAAAGTCGGCTGTGCCGTCCACGTCTGTTCCAGAGGGATCGAAGACTTCTCCAATAATCCCCAGTCGACTATTTTTGTGTGTAACTACGGAGACGCGTAAGTTTGAACCCTCGCACCTCACGCTGAAACGCAGCGCTGTTACTCCTGTAGCAATGCACTGACTCTCTCCTCTCCGCCACAGAGGGAACGTGTTCGGGGTCACGCCGTACATCGTGGGTCTGGCCTGCAGCAGGTGCGGCGTGGAGAAATGCAGAGACAAGCTTTGCAGTAAGTATCCCAGCAAAATGTTCTTACATAATTCTGACTCAGAATCGTAACCGTTTTTAAAACGTGTCAAACGTGTGTACGCTCATCTTTTTTATCAACAGCTGATCCAAAGCGAGACCAGGATAAAAGTATGTATAAGGATGATTCACGCATTCCAAGTTAAACCCTCGCTCTAATAAACACGACTCTCCAACCCGCACGCTGAACTCTAATAACCCCCGCTGTCGCTCCGCTTATAAATAACTTCTCCGCTCAGTTCAACTTTCTCTCATTTTCAGCTTTATATTTCAGAATGATTGTTTTATAACTAGAGATTCTCTCCCTGCAGAATATGACTGGATCCCGGGGTGGGACCTGGGCCCCAGCGGGTCGGCTCAGGCCGTCTCTGATTGGCCGAACGGCTCTAACCTGCGGCTCCTGACTGGATCCTTCTGGCTCCTTTACTTTTATACAACACACTGAAATCACTCAATAAACTGCATCCCATAATATTATTATTATTATTATTATTATTATTATTTGGAACAGGGAGCTGATGTGGTGTGAATCCCTGCTGTGGCGGACTGGTGCTACCCTGCATCATATTCTCATAAACTCTCACCTCATTATGTTATTCTTATAAATTCTTATTCTTTTCACCTTTCATATGAACACGTTTAAGAGAAATAAACACAGCTCTGTATATTTCCTGACGTCTGAGTTTTGCCTCTTGATGTTCACACGCAGCACTCACACAAACGTGCCATTTATTACATTTGGCTATGCATCCCTGGATGATGATGATGATGCGGTTGCCATGGAGACGGCTGTATGTATAGCGCTCCGTAGGCAGCGGGGAAGAACAGAGTGAACCCAGATGAGTCATGATCTTGAAAGACAGCGTGTTTGTACTTCTGAGCAATCGCTCGGTGATGCGCCGCGTTTGTGTGTTTGTTCTCGGGCCACTCGGTCTGATCCGGTCTGATCCTTACATCATGTGCAGAAATACAAGCGGGATGTTTCAAAAACAACACAGACGTGCACATGGAGGGATGGGGACATGAAGGTGTGTGTGTGTGTGTGCTCAGTAAACAAAAAATACAATTAAATATTACAAGAAAGGATTAGAAAAGTGTTAAAAATATTTATTTGCTGCTTCAGTTGCGTAAAAGCTTCTTCAGTTCTGTGACCTGCACTAGAACACTGCATGGCGTGCAGCTACAGGGAAATAATTACCCTCACAGTGGACGCAGACTCACCTCGTCCTCTCACACCGAAGCAATTAAACAACAGATATGATCTTCACTGATTACAGATGACACGTGAGCTGCACGTGCATGACGTGTTTAAAAGTTAAATAGGAGACATGTGAGGAAGTTTATTAAGATCTCCTGCAGTCTATAATCTGATTTGTTTCACAAAAGCCTTCTTTGTGTGTGTGTGTGTGTGTGTGTGTGTGTGTAAGAGAGACAGACTTATTGATGTCACAAGATACAGTATTTAACAGAGTTGAGTTCTGCTACACACCGCGCAGTTCAGGGACGGAGGAGAAGCAGCAGGACTTCAGAGTTTCTAGAAAAATCCTCAAGTGGAGCCTCAGAACTGAGTACAGACGTGAGTAAGCTGAAGCTGTGTGTGTGTGTGTGTGTGTGTGTGAGAGAGAGAGAGAGAGAGAGAGGAGGGAATTAATTTTCGGCTGGCGCTCATCATGGCTCGCTCATCAGGCGCTGGTGTAACCCTGCTCGTGCTGGTTTCCATGGCGATCCCAGACTTGGTGTGTGGGGGGCAAGAGAGCGGCAAAGACTCACGACTCACACACACTCATTTCACACCTCATCAGTATTACACGCCTCAGACTGGAGGAGTGAAGAGCATGACTTTCCAAACGCCACCACGTAATGAGATGTTGGAGGAAAATCAGTACGGCGTGAAGAGTTCTGAGTCCGGAAACAAACCTGACGCCGCGATCCTGAACTCTGATCAGCCCCAGGCGGAGCGCTCGCGGGATAACGAGTGTAACGATGTTAAGTGTAGCGACTATGGTAGTGATGGAGCAAGTCCAAACGGTGTGGAGTTAAACCGAGTCGCGTGGGATAAAGTGTCAGGCAATACACAGATCCGCACCGAGGGCCCCGTCAAGCTCACACACTCTGAGGGCCCCATGGATCTCACACACTCTGAGGGCCCCGTCAAGCTCACACACTCTGAGGGCCCCGTCAAGCTCACACACTCTGAGGGCCCCATGAAGCTCACACACTCTGAGGGCCCCTTGGTACTTACACACTCTGAGGGCCCCGTGAAGCTCACACACTCTGAGGGTCCCATGGATCTCACACACTCTGAGGGCCCCATGGATCTCACACACTCTGAGGGCCCCATGGATCTCACACACTCTGAGGGCCCCATGGATCTCACACACTCTGAGGGCCCCTTGGTACTCACACACTCTGAGGCCCCCGTGAAGCTCACACACTCTGAGGGCCCCTTGGATCTCACACACTCTGAGGGCCCCATGGATCTCACACACTCTGAGGGCCCCGTGAAGCTCACACACTCTGAGGGCCCCTTGGTACTTACACACTCTGAGGGCCCCGTGAAGCTCACACACTCTGAGGGCCCCTTGGATCTCACACACTCTGAGGGCCCCGTCAAGCTCACACACTCTGAGGGCCCCATGGATCTCACACACTCTGAGGGCCCCATGGATCTCACACACTCTGAGGGCCCCTTGGTACTCACACACTCTGAGGGCCCCGTCAAGCTCACACACTCTGAGGGCCCCGTGAAGCTCACACACTCTGAGGGCCCCGTGAAGCTCACACACTCTGAGGGCCCCGTGAAGCTCACACACTCTGAGGGCCCCATGGATCTCACACACTCTGAGGGCCCCATGGATCTCACACACTCTGAGGGCCCCTTGGATCTCACACACTCTGAGGGCCCCATGGATCTCACACACTCTGAGGGCCCCGTGAAGCTCACACACTCTGAGGGCCCCTTGGATCTCACACACTCTGAGGGCCCCATGGATCTCACACACTCTGAGGGCCCCTTGGTGCTCACACACTCCGGTGCGGTTCGAGGTCTGACTCTGGATGAGGCTCATGTGTTTTATGGGATTCCATACGCAGCGCCCCCTGTGGGCCCAAAACGCTGGGCCGCTCCCGAAACCGTGTCCCAGTGGGTGAAGCCGTATGACGCCACGTTCCCGCGGCCGGCGTGCATGCAGGAGTGTGCGCGGGAATTCTCTGACGCTTGTCTTCATGAGGTAATCCTCTCTCCACCAATCACACCAGAGACGTCACCTGACTGAGTTCAGCTCCTAATTAAAACATTTTAAATAAAACTCAGAGTGTGTGAGAGTTAAATTGATGGATTCTTATTAAAGTCCATTAGAAACATTTGCAGTCATTTCCATGATGTAATGGTATACGGTATATACAGAACATCATATAATAGTATGTTATTATAGACTGTAGAGGTTTCTTTCATGTATAGATCAAAGTAAACCATTAGTTAGAACATCATTATCCATTAAACCCCATTACAGATCACCAGAATCAGACTAAACTCCATCACGAACTATTAGAACTCTGTAATGACTTTTTAATTATATTTTTAAATACAGCACATATACATAACATTTTGTTTAAATGCTAATAATTTACATTTGGGATTTTGTTGATTATTTCCATCATGCTGCAGAGATGTGTGGCTTTACAAGCATAAAAAAAAAACAATAAAAATCACAATCCATTATTTTATTTGGAATAAATATTAATGTAAACTAATTTTCTTTACCGTCACACATTAAAGTGAATAAAGCCACTTTGTGTAATAAAAATAGTGACTTTATCACCGATGTGGAAGAAGAGAAATCATTTTAGAAAGTAAACAATAATTGGAGTAATTTTTGTTCAGATCAGCCGTTGTTGTCGTCACATTGTTGGTTACCATGGTTACGGTGCTGTGTGTTGAGGTGAGCGAGGACTGTCTGTACCTGAACCTGTACGTTCCTCTGAGTGTGGATCTCTCACTGAGGGTTCCCACTCGGCTTCCTGTCATGGTGTGGATCCATGGAGGTGACTTCATCGCAGGCTCCGCCTCCAAACCGCTGTACGATGGACGCTTCATCAGTAACTATAGCAACACGCTGGTGGTAAACATGCAGTATCGCCTGGGTGAGAGAGACACGACGTACTTACACACACACACACACACACACACACACATCAGCTTGACTTCCTGAGTAATCATTAATGTGTGCACGTCTTACGCTTATTTACACACATTTAGCATCTATATGACATTATGATATATGATATAGAGGTAAAGAAATATCAAATATGAACCCGCTTTAAATCAGAAGTGCTGATGTCAGAGAACTTGGTGTTAGCACGCTCGCACGGTTTGGTGAATTTATTCCCTCGGATGCATCGGGTTACACACACCGCCTCTGCGCAGGCTGCAGGAAATCACAGGTGATAAACCAATACATTTGCATTTCCCCGCCCACTATTTTGCTTGATGATTTCTTCAAATAATCTAAATGTGCATTTTCATGACGTGCACCCCAGAGGAGTTCATCTCCTCATGTCAAAGCCCTCTGTAGCGCACAGCTGGATGATTTTGTGTGAACGATACAGACACTTATATATTTATTATATTAATCTGTGATTATGTTGATGTTTGTTGTTCAGGAGCGTTTGGGTTCCTAGTGACGGGACGCGATCCTGAGAGAGCTGCGGTGGGAAATTACGGCATCCTGGATCAGCAGGCGGCGCTGCGCTGGGTTGGAGAAAACATCGCTGCATTCGGTGGAGACCCGACAAAAGTGTGTGTGTGTGTGTGTGTGTGTGCTTTCTTCGTCTTATCATCTTTAAGAGAGAAAACTAGAACATAAGGGAGAACATGAATGTGTCAGCGAGGGTGCGGTCGCCCTCCATCTGCATGTGAGGGGGAGGGGGGACGGGGAGGGGGGACGGGGGAAGGGGAGGGCGTGGCCAACAGGTAGCATGTAACACCTGGGGATTGTTATGAACTTCAATTAATCACCCGTCATGCAGGGTTGCGGGGGTTTGGAACCTATGGAGGTGTGAGGCCACAGTGCTAACCATTACATCACCAGACCGCTTAAGATGAATTATTTGTGCCTTTTTCGTGTTAGTGTTATTGTGTGTGTGTGTGTGTGTGTGTGTGTGTGTGTGTTGTCTGCTTTTAGTAAAAAGCAGCAAACTGAAAAGATTATGAAAAAAAAATGTATAGTTTAGACTCACTGAGCCGGCTTCCTGCCATTCATCTCTCACTGTTCCCAAACCAGTCACACTGGAGGGCAGGAAGTGTGTGTGTGTGTGTGTGTGTGTGTGTGTGAACCAACACAAAAGTAGACCATAAACTTCCCAAGCCACAGATGGAAAGCTCCCTCACTCCACAGCATTAAGTGAACGTGTTCAGGGAATTTTATTAATAAAATGTTATTATTTAAACACATAGAAGTAAATAAACATCGTGTCTAATATCTGATCTAAAAACTAGGGGTTTGATTTGCAGCTGAGTGAATATCTTCTGTTCGAACAGTCCTCCATCCCTCGTTTATGGCTGTGTGTGTGTGTGTGTGTGTGTGTAGGTGACTCTATTTGCTGAGAGTGCCGGTGCTCAGTCAGTGTGTTTACACCTGATGATGCGGACCAGCGAATCCCTGTTCAGACACGCGACCATACAGAGTCAGCCTTTCTCCATCCCTCTGAAAAGCAGGTAACACACACACACACACACACACACACACACTATTACATAATCCCAGATAACGGTAATGACAGTGCAGTGCTGATGAGTGTGATGTTGTAGGTGGGAGGCCATGAAGTTGGGCAGGAACTTTGTGAAACAGACGAATTGTTCAGCGTCTGATCTGCAGTGTCTCCGTCTCCTCAGCACACACACTGTCCTGCAGGCGCAGGTTCAAGCAGGTACACACACACACACACACACACACCTTAGAAACCCACGAGCTTTCAGGAGCTTGCGGGAGTTCAGGTGTTCCTGGACGGGAGTTCCGTTACTGTTTACAAAAACTTCATATTAAACACTGGGGTTTAACCAACACGCGGCTCCTGGACTTGATGATTCAGCAAAGCCACAGAAGTTGTTGAAAGTTACAGAGCTCTGTGTTTAGCCTGAGCCTCCTCCACACTCGTGGTGTTGATGTGGTTTAACACGATCTCAGCGTTCCTCTGCATCACCTACACCACACACACACACACACACACACACACACACACACCAGCTCTGGGTTCCTGCAGTGCCATGGAACACAAACCGTAGAGTTCTCCTTCAGGAGGACTTTCACACCTTCACCTTTCGACCTGAACCTGCATATAAAATCTCAGAGTGAGTCCCTGCGGAACGTTGTAGTGACGTTGTAGTGACGTTGTAGTGACGTTCTCACCCCGCTGAGCGAACCATCCCACTGGACTTACAAACAACCTGCTTAATGTCCATCTGATGTCATTTACCAGACCAGCTGATTTACATGAAAAGCAAACCGAGACACAAAATGGACATTAAAGAGTGAAAGAGCGCCCCCTAGGTGAGGTGTGTATTAAACCTTTCTGTAATTCAGTTCTGCTGCTGCAGCGAGTCACACTTTTTAAAGCGATTTCAGCTTAGAAACATTAAACAATAATTTAATTTTTTTTAAATACATGCAAAATAAACACACATCTTGCATGATTTTTACTTTGTATGATTATTACAGGGGCGGGGTCGCTACTACGGTTCGAAAGGGTGCAGGGTTAAACCCTACAAGTCGTCCCTGTTGGGCCCTTGAGTGAGGCCCTTAACCCTTAAATGCTCAGATATATAATGACATAAAATTGTTGGTCGCTCTGGATCAGCGTGTGGTTTAAATGTAGATGTAGCTCTAATGTAGACGTGCACATGATGCAGACACGATGTTTCTTTCTGAAGGTTCTAAGCTCATCAACCCGTTCCGCTTCCTGGAGATGTTCGAGACGTGGGGGCCGCACGTGGACGGGGGCTTGATCACAGAGCAGCCGATCGCAGCTTTCCTGCAGGGTCGCTGGCAGAGTTATAAACCTGTTATAGTGGGTCTGTAACACACACTGCACTTCATTCTCATCATCTAGTTATGACAAATAATAATGTTGTTTAGGGTCAAGGTCAGAGTCAAGGTCAGGGTCAAGGTCAGAGTCAAGGTCAGAGGTCCTTACTGAAATAATTACACGTTAGAATTCAAATGTCAGCATTATATTCATCGTGTTGTGATGGAGCAGGTCTGAGTGTTTTATCCTTCAGGGTTTTGTTTAACTGCCGTATTTTAGGAGCTGAAAAGTCCAAGACGTTAAAAACTGACTTCATCCTCTACATTCTCTATTTATTTTATTTAAACCTTGCGTTCCTGCAGGAACTACATCCGAAGAGGGCGTGAGCTTCGTGTACGGATCGTTCAACAGCTCGGTGTCAGCGCTAGAGTTCGTCCTCTACATCACCGCTATCTTCAAACAGCACACACTCGAAGTCCTACAGGAGTACCTCCCTGTGTATCGTGAACAGGACAGGTGGACGATGCTGTCTCAGGTGAGACGTTCAGTGAAACTGTAACCTGGTGAACATGAAAGACGACTAAACTCACTCTAGGCTTCTCTCTGGTTCAGATCGTCACAGATTTCATGTTCCTGTGTCCGGCTCGGCGGGTCGCTCGCGTCGCGCCGCGGGTGGGCGGAGACGCATGGGTGTACGTATTTGACCACACCCCTTCAGATCACAAAATATGGGAGGGGCTGACTTGCTGCTACCGTCACGCCTGTCACGGGGCGGAGCTTCCGTTCCTGTTCGACTCGGCTCCCGCGGCGAACTTCAGCTTCACGGCTCGGGAGACTCTCCTGGCCAATCAGATGGTGTGTTACTGGGGGGCGTTCGCTCACTCCGGAGATCCCAACTCTCATGGAGAACACACACCGTTCTGCAGGAACCAGAGGCTCGCACCGTGGCCCAAATACACCCCTGCTGAGCGATGGCCGGTTCTGAATTTAACCCTGCAGTCTCACCTCCAGCACCAGAACAGAGACGGATTCTGTGACTTCTGGGATCGTCTGGATATCTACTGAGAGACGGCACGACGCTTTATAAACTACACGGTGATGAACTGACACCGTGCCTTAATTTTAATGTTTTTATTCTGCTTGGGGAAATTATAAATACCTCGCTGCTTGTTATAAACGTGTGTGAATCTAATTAACACCTGCATTGATGTTTGATTAATTAATCCAGACTCACAGTGACTCTGTGCTTCAGAATGAAACTAATAGATTATTTTTCTCTTTTATAGATCACACTACTGTAGAAATATTATTTTATTAATCTGAAAATATGTATAAACGTAAAGTGACGTTACATGTGTGACGGTGTCATGAACATCATATTCAGCTAATAAACCAGCAGTACAACCTCACTGCGTGCATGTGTGTGTGTGTGTGTGTGTGTGTGTGTGTGTACAGTCAGCGTATAAATGAGAGAGAGGAAGGCACTGAACAGGTGAACTCGGGTGTGACGCCGACCTCGCTGCAGCGCCCCCTGTGGATAAGACTGAAAAGTCGTTGGTGTGTTTGTGTAATAGTTGTGCCTGTATAAGGTCAGTAGGTGTGACATCACCTGATAAACACAACAGCTGATAATATGCAAATTATGAGGAGATCAGAACAGCATGCTTATGATTAGCTCCAGGTTTTAAACAACTACTAAGCTAAGGTTAGCAAAGTAAAGATGTATGTTGTCATGGCAACACTGAGCTAGAGCAGAAGTCTGAGCAGTTTGTCTGCTGTTAAATAAATCAGTCAGAAAATCGTAGGGACGGCAGAAGGACATGGGGGCGTCGACACAATTTACATATTCATTGAATATTTTAATGATTTAAATGAGAGGTCACTTTTAAACTAAAACATAAATACACTGTTACATTTCATCATCATCATCATCATCATCATCATCTTCGTCCTCGTCGCTGCCAGGCTCGGGCAATGCTGCGAGTGTGAGCGACCGTGATGTGTGTATCACCGTCTCCACGCGCAGCAGTCTGTTCACACACTGCAGCACAGACGCCACCAACTGGTGTTTACTACAGACCGTTTCTACACACACGCGGCCGGAGCCGTCTGCTCCCAAACCCCACGTGAACTCTGACCCCGAGCCGTGCGCACCGATGGGTCGGTCCTGCGGCAGTGTGTTTTTGAAGCGCACGAGACGCTGCAGGAAATCTCTAGGTGTGTGTGTGTGCAAAGATCTGGGCACGCTCAGTACGGCCTCGGCAAGGAGTCTGCGGCTCTCGGGGTCGCCGTGGTTACTGTGCAGCAAGGAGTGACGGAACAGAAACTCGAAAGCTCCTCCCACAGGGATGACATCACCATTGGTTAAAATGCACCTGCGCAGGTTCTGACACGGTGAATGGGGCGATGGGGGCGCGAGAGGGGGAGGGGAGGTGAGGGAGGGCAAGGATGTAAGAGGGGGCGTGGGCGAGAGAGGGGGCGGGGATGTGAGAGGGGGCAGGGATTTGGGAGAGGGCGGGGACACGAAAGGGGGCGGGAACACAACCCTCTGCTGGTGGGGACGCAGTGAGACGTTGTTGTGTCTGTGAGACTGACTCAGATGTTGCAGCATGGAGAACACGCCTCGACTGATGCTCACGCTCTGTTCGAGCGGTCCTGCAGAGGGCGCACACAGCACCAGGGTGTGTACGTGTACTGACGTGTGCGTGACCCCGATGTTAGCGTACTTGTGTCCCCCAAGCTGAACTCGACGGCAGTGTGTTAACGTCCCGACGCGTATCCGCGGCTGTACAGTGAGCGTTTCTGCCGCGGTGAGGTCACACAGCAGGTCCAGCTGTCCCGGATCACAGCGTTCCAGCACTAAGACACCGTTCAGCCACGCCCACTCCAGCACACGGTCCGACTGCTTTACCGCCGACAGCACGATGCTCACCTGGACGCGCAGAGTCGCCGCTAATCTTTCCTGTATGATGCGGTCACTCTGAACCGTCCAACCCTCCTGAAGCTGAACACTCACACTCTCGTCATAAAGTGCGTCTAATTTCTCAAAAACAATCAGTACCTTAACCGGGGCGTCGGTCTCCTTCCAAACGGACCAATCACAAGCCAGGAGCAGACCTTCCACCACGCGTGACTGGGCGCTGTGGAGTCCCGACACGGCCGCGTGCAGCTCAGAGAAGTTCGAGTTAATAAATGAGATGGCTGCGCCGTCCTCGTCTCTGTGTGCGACCCTCGTGTAGAGCTCACACAACAGCGGCGTGAGAACATCGACCTGTCCAGGACTGACACGCCCACCGATGTACCCGCCTACTAACGCGGCCAAGACTCCGCCTTCTGGCTCATATCCACCAGTAGCGAACAATGACGAGGCGTAAGGAACGACACCATGAGCTATGACATCATCCAAACCATCCCAGCAGAAGACGTGAAGCTGATTGGCCAGTTTCCTGACGGCGTGGCGGCGGTGTGTGTGTGTGGAGTCGTGCACAGAGTCACGGATCCCCCGCAGCAGCGCAGCCAGCAGGAGGATAAACGACTTCGAACCGTCGGCTGTAACGCCCTCGTGTGCGCACACACACTCCAACACCATCCTACAGAACAAACACAGGACTGAGTGGAGCGTCTCACACACACACACACACTAAAAAGTGCATAAACACATGAACACAAGGTCTACTTTAGTTTTAGTTCTCATGAATATGTAATAGTGGGTGGAGTCAATGCCAATCAATGAACTTATTCAGGGGTTTAT
>NC_071106.1:40152500-40305000 GCF_024256425.1 Clarias gariepinus
TATCTGTACTGTATGTCCTGCTATAGGCGTGTGTGTTCAGCAGAATGTGAGTGGTGTCGGTGTCACTGCATCTCATTTCTCTGAGATTTAAGCAGAAATCAATAAACTCTTACTCGGCATTTCTCAAAATAATCTCAAGGTTGAAAACTTTCACAGGATTATAATGTAAAGTTCACTTACAGAAACACACACATTTTCACCCGTAGTGTTTTTATTGATTAACTTACTTTCTTATGATTTGTTACCTTCTTTTTAGCAGATCTTGTTGAAATTCACTTTCACGTGTTTTTCATGTGTAATGTTCTGTTACTCACATAATGATGTGATCTAAAATCTATGATCATGTGTAATGTGCTTATCGAGTCTCTCAGTAGTGAGTAAGAGTATTTATTAATTGAATTAATCAGTTTTGTTCAATTAAACGATCAGTTGTATTTCCTCTGTAATTAGGAATTTATTAAATGTACTTTAAACGTTTGATCTCATCTTGTTTATTCCAGAATGCATGAGAGTGATACGGAGGAGGCTTTGGTCTCGTCCCCTGGATCTACTCCACCTGTGCACGAGCGCAATACCTCTGTGGCTCTCACATCTACTGAAGCTCCGCCCACTCAAGCCCCGCCCCAAAGCTCACCTGGAGACCTAATGATCTCCATCAGAACTAAACTTCCAAATGAACTTTATAAAGTCCACTGTGAGAAAAACACCCAGGCTTTCTCTTACAGTCTCTAAAACAGTCTGTCTGTCTGTCTGTCTGTCCATCTGTCTGTCCATCTGTCCATCTGTCTGTCCATCTGTCCATCTGTCTGTCTGTCTGTCCGTCTGCCCGTCTGTCTGTCTTATTATTATTACTTACAGTGATGCTCTCTCTCCATCTCTCTCTCCCCCTCCCTCCCTTTTTCCCTCTCTCTCTCCATCTCTCTTCCTCTCTCTCCCTCTCTCTCCCTCTCTCTCCTTCTCCATCTCTCCCTCTCTATCTCTCCCTCCATCTCTCTCTCCCTCTCTCTCTCCCTCTCTCCCTCTCTCTCTCCCTCTCTCTCTTCCTCTCTCCCTCTCTCTCCCTCTCTCTCTCTCTCTCCCTCTCTCTCCCCCTCTCCTCTCCCTCTCCCTCTCTCTCCATTTCTCTCTCCTTCTCCATCTCTCCCTCTCTATCTCTCCCTCCATCTCTCTCTCCCTCTCTCTCCCTCTCTCTCTCCATCTCTCCCTCTCTCTCTCCCTCTCTCTCTCTCTTTGACTCAAACCTGTTTTCGTTGTTAAGAATTAAAACATTGAAGTTATGAATTGTTTCTAAACATTGTTAGAAATGAGTTATGAAATCATTTCCTAATTTTCTTTAAGATAACGAGACCTACAGTGTTTAAAGTGTCAGCAGATGAACTTTTACACCTTTTAACTTTGTGCATCCTGATTTGTTTCTATGGTTACGGCTCCAGTTCCGTCCTGGGCTTCAGTGGCCCTGGGCTTGGTCCTGATCCTCCTCGCCCTCAGCTGCTGCTTCTGCGTCTGCAGGAAGTTTGTATTTAAAAGAAAGAAGGAGGAAGTGGGGAAAGAGAAGAGCAGGAAGGACAGCATCGGCATGTCGGCTGTGGGAGACGAAGGGCTCGCTCAGGTCCTTCAGATGATACTGTGTACAGCATAAAGCGTGTGTGTGTGTGTGTGTGTGTGTGTGTGTGTGTGTTTGAGGATCTTGATCTCTGATTGTGATCTCTGACCACAGACTGAATGTGTTTCAGATCGTGCATCACGACTCCAAACCTCAGGAGAAACAGACGGAGTGTAAAGAAGACCTGAAGCTGGGGAAACTGCAGTTTAGTCTGGACTACGACTTCACCGAGAGCGCGGTACACACTGCCTGTGGACATAAGACTTCTGCAGGATTCCTTTCATCTCCTTTATTTACTGTATGTTTCTTTGACCTCAGCTGATTGTAGGAGTGATTCAGGCAGAAGATCTGGCCGCCATGGACATGAGCGGGACTTCAGATCCATACGTGAAGATCTGTCTCCTCCCAGACAAGAAGAAGAAGTTCGAGACTAAAATCCACAGAAATACTCTCAACCCCAGTTTCAACCAGAGCTTCAGTTTTAAGGTGAAAATCCACATCACTGGTTTATAAACTCACTCAGGATGGAGTTACACTGTGTGAAGGGTGTGTGTGTGTGTGTGTGTGTGTGTTCTCTCTGAGAAAGGAACTCCATCTCTTAAACCAGCGTCTCCTCACATTTACAACTTCACCCACACCCACATCCACCCACACACACACACACACACACACACACAGACACACACACACACACACACACAGACACACAGACACACCCACACAGACATACACAGACACACACAGACACAAACACAGACACACACACACACACACACACACACAGACACACACACACAGACACACACACACACAGACACACACACACACACACACACACACCCCCACACCCACACACACACACACACACACATTCCTGCATCTTTACAGTTGTCTTTGTTCCTGGAGGTGAAATTGTCTCTGCAGGTTTCGTACTCGGAGCTCGGAGGAAAGACTCTGCTCATGACCGTCTACGACTTTGATCGTTTCTCCAAACACGACGCCATCGGAGCTGTAAGAGTGCAGATGAACCTCGTCGATTTCAGTCACGTGACCGAGGAATGGCGGGAACTGCAGAAGGCAGAACATGAGGAGGTACGAGGAAGCTCGGGGACTAAAGGGACGTGTGTGTGTGTGTGTGTGTGTGCGTGTGTAACATTAGTGTAAGGAGTCTCCAGTGTAAGGCTGAAACTGTCATCTCCGGGACAGAGGAGTATTTTGTGGTTTCTCAGTCACAAGACAAGCTGAGCTGTGCAGTTACAGGAAAATAATCATCTTCAGAGTGATGAAAGTGACTTCGCTCCGTCACACCACTCTGGTTTTCTTTTTTTAACTCATGATGCAGACGTTATTCAGCTCAGAAGCAGGAAATACTGTTTACATTCACATGACATCAGAACTCAGTATACTTTAATGTGAGGCTCTTCATCCACCTGAAACGTTCCCCTTTTAATGGAGATGTTTACGTTAGTGACATTAGTCTTTGTCTTTACAGCAGGAGAAGTTGGGGGACGTCTGTCTGTCCCTGCGCTACGTCCCCACTGCCGGGAAACTCACCATCGTCATCCTGGAGGCCAAAAACCTCAAGAAAATGGACGTAGGTGGTCTCTCAGGTGCGTCAACCCGAAACCGACGAATAGATCTCAGCATTAAAACTGATAAACATCCTGTAGGTCCCTCAGAAGGTTCTCAGCTCACCACAGCTGCACAGAGTTCTTTATCTGAGAACCAGCCTGACCTCTGACCTCTCTCATCAACAACACGTCTCCGTCTGAGGAACTGACGCTAACTTATCGCACTGTTCTGAATAAACACTAGAGATTGGTGTGTGTGTGAAAGTCCCAAGACATCAGCAGGTACTGAAACACTCGAGTCAGCACACCTGAGGCCGACAACAGTGACGCCGTTAAACGTGAACATCATGACTGGAGGATTAGATTATTGCATGATTCGGTCTTTACGTCCTTCTAATAAAGTGTTCAGTGAGTGTGAAAAAGATCTTCAATAGAACTACTAGTGCAGAAAATGACACAAATCATTTCACACAACGTTTCAACATGTGAACATGTGATTGTAGTTTCACTATTTTCTGCTTCGTGAACGTCTTTTTTAAAATATTAATGTAAAACGTTTTATTTTTCCATGTTCTTTATTTTCACACGACTCACTGATGTCCATGAATGTACGTGCAGGCCATGTGGTTAATATCACAGATCATTTATTTCCGCATGTTAAATGTTCAGGTAGGACCTGCAGAGGAAGTTTTGACCTGATCACGTTATTCACACGATGGAACAGGACCTGACATGTAGGTGGTTTCTTTAGATCCTTACGTGAAGATCCACCTGATGCAGAACGGGAAAAGACTGAAGAAGAAGAAAACGACGATAAAGAAAAACACCTTAAACCCGTATTACAACGAATCGTTCAGCTTCGAGGTTTCATCTGAACACATTCAGGTACAAAGTGAATCTTCCAGAAATGATGATTTATTCCAGATTGTAGTCATGTTTACAGTGTAACTGCATCATCATCATCGTGTGTGTGTGTGTGTGTGTGTCGTGCTTCTCCATAGATGGTTCAGATTATAGTGACTGTCCTGGACTACGATAAGATCGGTAAAAACGACACCATCGGCAAGATCCTGGTGGGAATGAACAGCTCTGGGACGGAGCAGCGGCACTGGGAGGACATGCTGGCCAGTCCACGGAGACCCATCGCCCAGTGGCACACTCTGAAACCCGAGGAAGACGTGGACACAGAGCTCAAAAAGAAATGAGGCTTTAGTGGGAAGAATCAGCTTCAGCTTAAGCGTTTAACTCTAACATGAAGCTCAACCCTCCAACATATTTACATTTATTTAGTAAACGTAATGATAAATCACGTGCTTTAACGATTGATAGAATTTTGTTTCTTTTTGATGAAAAAATTTAAAGCTTCTGATTGTTTATTTGTTAATTAAATGATCCAACAAAATGTTCCTCTACATTCTGATTTACATTATTTGTAGTTTGTGTTATAGTTTCTAGTTATCATTCACTTGTCGCACCGTCTGATTGCTCAACTCAACTCATCTTTATTTGTATAGCACTTTAACAAAAAGAATGCCCCAAAGCGCTTCACATAGTTAATAAAATAATATAATCATTTACTAAAATAATAAAATAAAAACAAAATAATAATAAAAATAAATAATTTTTTATAAAATAATATAAAAAAGGAACATAATTAAAATCACATCACACACATATTTAATCAAAACAATATGTAAAATCAACATCTCATGTTGGTTTAAACGCCAAAAAAACGTGAGTTTTAAAACTGGACTTAAACACCCTCAGTGATGTGGCCTGAAAAAAGGACCTTAAAGCTGAAAAAAGTCAGAAACAACAGCTGCTTACAATAGAAGTTATCCCTATAGACCACCACGATTCCTCCTCCCCGACCCGATGTTCTCGGGGAGTTTAGATAACTCAAGTTATTTAAAACAGACGTGCAACAACAGAGAGCGACGCTCATGCATTGTGACATGGCAGTTTTTCACACGTCTACATGTTTGATCTACAGCCTGGAGTATTTCATATTTCACATTTCACATTTCAAATGTAAGATTATTTACTATGTTTCCTGAAGACTAGCTTTTAATGTTCTTAGTGTGTCTGTAGGTAAAACACTTAAGATTAGCAAAATGAATAAAACTGATCGACTTTAAATGTTGTTATTCTGTTGGCAAGTAAAGACTGAAATGAGCAAAAACATTTAATCTCATATTTGGTTTATTGTAGAAACCGTTTAACAGAAATAACTGATAGAGCTGACATTATTCACGATTAGTTCACTTGGTGCTGATTTTATAATCATTAGTGTTTTAATGGAATAAACAGAGATGGAGAAACACTCACATTTTCAGAAAACAATAAATCAATTAGTGTGTGTGAGTGTAGGTCTTCATCGCCGTATTTATTCTGTAATAGCTACAGCAGAGTTTCATACAGTCAGTGGACAGGAGACAAATAACATACAGGAAACAGAAAACATGGAAAAGTACATAAGTAAACAATACACTCATTTATATTGCATGTTAATTAATAGTTCAGTATATATAGCTTATAATGTAGTTTTTAATCCAAACAAGCCGCTTCTCAACATCCCATAAACACCACAGCCATCATTAAAATAAAAAAAGAAAAGCAGGTAATTAATATATTTCATCTGCAGTGCTGCGATGGCTTCATTTCTCCCTCGAGGTCAGTCTCCCCTGAACATAGGCTAAAATTACAGAATATAAGGCGCACAAAAAAACAACAACCTCAACCTCATTATATAAACACTGATAGGATTCATAATCAGTGAAGATTTGTTATGAAAGGCAATAAAATAAAACTGAATAATCTCTTGAAATAATAAGATTTAGAAAAGATTACGCACTTTACATGTGCAAATAAAACTGATTCTCCTTTCTCATGCAGGACAGAGCCGATAATTAACACTACACGCTGAGAAAAAGGACGCGCAACACCGGCAGAGGAGTCACAGACACATCTCTTCACTGAACCTGAGAAAATGGACCTCAACCGAGACTGAGAGAGACAAGGAGAAGAAAAAAAAATCCACTTCCATTTAGATCAGATCAATGTAAAATCACAATGGAGCTGTGTGTGTGTGTGTGTCAGTAAGGTGTTACAGGATGCTTTCCCGTGATGTTGCCGTGACAGATGAGGTGCTATCCCGGTCGCTCCCTGCTCCAGCGGTTTGTCTGCTCCATGTGTGGAGATCCAGAAGAACCTGGTTCAGCTTCTCCATCCAGTCTGCTCGTTCCTCACGAGTGTCTGCTGAGAACCAGCTCCTTCACACAGGGGGAAAGAGTTATCTGTGTGCGTGTGTGTTTCAGTAAAATACTGCATTACAGTGAAGTTACTGCGTCCACCGTGAAGCTGATTATTTTTCTATACCAGCATGTCCTTTCGTGTTTTATTCCTCCACGTCACTTCTAGTTATATTTAATGTCGGTGAAACGAGTGAGTTCCTGCTCTCGCTTATGTTACAGCAGCTATAAACACTTGTTCGCTCACTAGTCTCTCTTTATTCTCTCTCAAATTTATATAACTGTTATAGAGAATAAATCAACACCTACTGACCAATCAGAACCCAGAACTCGGGATGGTTTATAAAAGGCCATTTTAAACAGGATATTAAGGACTTTGATTATTTGCAATCGATGAGATACAGAACATCTTACTTGGTCAAGGTGTTGCTTTGGTCTTGTTGCAGGGTCCTAGAGATCACCAGTTCAAAGGTGTGAGGCCGAGCGCAGGAGTCTCTCTCCACTGGCCTCAGACTGTCAAAACCCCACAGTGAGATACTGCCCTCTGCTGGCTGTAGGAAGAACAACAGAAATACCAGAACATGTACTGTACTGCACAATTTCTGAGTTGTGACTTTTCTAATCAGCACTGTGTCAGTTCCCACCTTGCTGCCCATCTCATTGGGGTAGTTCCAGTAATAGAGAATACCTCCTTCTAGCTTAAAGAAGAGACGCTGCCACGAACCAAATCCACTAACGTCCTCAAACATGGTCTGACATGGAGAATAAAATACAGAAGACATAAATAAATGCAGTGCATACTGTACATCAAATACACGTTCCCTTCAATAATTTGAGGCTAATTATTATTATTTATTTCACGTACCAGAAATCCTTGGTGGTGTACATTGGAGTGACTCTGACTGTGCAGCCGCAGGTAGATGTGACCCTCCAGGGGGGACAGGAAGGGGACCTGTAGTTACACAGAAACCCATAAAAATACTACACACACCTTCATCACAACATAAATATATAGTTTAAATCATGAATGTATATTAGTTCTTAAGAGGAGTTCGGTGTTCACAGTGCATTAACTCACACAGACCCACAGAGTGGCATGTGCAGGTGCGGTACTGAATGACCAATGGATTTAGAGTAACCAACATGGCATAATTTAATCTCCTGCACTGTCAGTGTTCACGCTGCGGTCATGGCCAGAACGGAAATGATATAGAGCAGCTCTGAGGAAACCTAAAGGACTACTGCAAACCCATCAAACTCCTGGTTTTATATATTAAATTTACAGATCTTTAATTGTACCCATGTTAATTCAAATGCATTAAGATTATCTAATTCTAATACCAAAACCACTGATGCTCATAATCACATGCTGACATTATGAATCTGTCATGAGAATAATTATTCACACAATTATAACGAGGGTTTTAACTGCAATACAATATATTACTGTAAAACTCTGAAGGGTGTGGCCAGGCAGGGTTTTTTTTTTAAAAACACGGGGTGAAATTAAATATTGAAGTAAGATGTGAAGAATCAACTGAAATGTATGAATAAAGTTTTATAAACACCACACTTGTGCTGAATGTTCGTATATTTCCTGTTTCATTCAAGTGTGAATATTTTTGACGCGAGTTACACTCTGTACAGGTCACAGCACACACCAGACACCCAGACAGAAAGAGAAGAGTGTGAAGAGTGAGACGGTGCGACACCTTTTCCTGAAACTCATCTCCCAGGAGTTGCCTGATTTTGCCCTCAAACTTCATCTGAGGAGAAAAACAGGGGACAAGGAAAGAGGAGGCGGAGTTACATAACCACAGACCCCACCACAGTGCAACACACACACACGGCTCTCAACAGTAAGCGTTGTATCTAAACCCACACCTTGTCCAGCAGAAACTTGCTCTGTCCCAGCGAGGAGAGCGTGATCCTGTGAGAACCCACTAAAGAGAAGTTACTGGAGCGGCGCGGATCCAGGACAGATGTGGCTCCAGCTGTGGGGAAGAGAAACGACAATGGGAGGTTAGAGAGCAGCAGGTGGAGCAGGAACATCAACACCACTGAGTCTGACGGGAAATAAAACACTTACAAGTGGAACACAGGTTGGACTTCTGTAGGGACGAAAATGCAACATTACATCATTATACAATATAATAACCAACAACATGCATACTTTCCATAATATGTTTTATTAAAGCAAAGTAATACTCAAGATTATTCAGTTATTTATGTCATAACTCATTCTTTAAAGTAAAAGATTAATAAAACTATGCTTATTATTTATTAGTAACAAATCATTTGATCTTACAAAATTCCGACTTAGTTTATTTAAAAAGCTAAATAAAATAACATTAATAATAATTATTAAAAGTTAAAAAATAAATTTTACAACAGCAAAAAATATTACCACCATTATTAACTCAACTAACTTAAAATAATAATTACCATAAAAATATAATTATTACAGTGTTAATGAACACATTACTTAACTATAATAACATTAACAATTCTCTACTTTTAACAATTATTATATTTTATTTAACAGCTTGCAAAACAACTTCAGGAAAAAACATATATATACCTTAATGCTGCTGAGTAGCTTCTTTGGTGTTGGCTACACACACACACACACACACACACACACACACACACACACACACAATGAGCATGACCTGAATGCTTACACACATTACACTCTGTTGTGGGATATGACTGTGTTAGTGATGTTCCCGTGTACTCACCTTCGATCTAGCAGAACTGCGGTGCTGTTGAATATTAACGCTGCTGCTGTTAGCCGTACTGTTGCACTACAACACAGACAGGAGACAAAAATAAAATTAAACACTTCTCAGGGGTAAAAAGATAAATAAATAAATAAATAAACACTTGTTGGAATGAAAGAATGGTGGTACTGCTATACAACAGATTTGCTCACCAAGCTGTAGACCTCTACATCAATCTCAAAGTTAGAGCGAATGTCCTGCCTGGAGAGAGATAGACAGAAACGCAGAGCACAGGATAAAATGTTTGGAACTGGTATATGCTTGTAGATGATCATAAAAACAAATAAAATTAATATTACAGGGTACGAGTTTAATCCGTTCCGAAGCCGAGTTCTTAAGGTGAAATTTTATATTGTGAAATGCATTTTGTGAAACGCATATGAAATAATGTAAATACAGATAATCCGTTTTAGCCACTCAAAAATATTACCAATATCTAACACTATAATCATAGAATTTAGAAAAGACATGTAAATGAAGTAAAATATAAAATAAATAGACATAAAAAGCTCACTTATCCTTGATTCCTCTTGGCACCAGCTGCTTTAAAAACTGAAAGTGACTGTTTTATCCTGTCTTATTCTTGAGACCCATGGTGCTCTGACTCCACTAAATCTCACACAAAATGCAAAAAAAATTTCACCTGTCTTTCCATTCACGCAAACTAATTTTGAACGACTCCCGGACGTACGTGTCACTTAGCAACCGTTCATTTCAGCCGAGACACATTTCTTGCAAAATTTCATTTCTTAAAGGGCAAAAATGAGGTGGGGTGTTCTAATGCCAAGGTACTGCTGTTATTAAAAATAATAATAATGATGATGATATAGATGAAGGACTGACAGTGTGATGGAGGTAGGAAAGGTGATGGTATCTCCGTTCTCGGCGTCAGCAGCAGTAGCTAGCGGTGTGGCCACGATGTTACACGCCCCGTAACGGATCAGGATGAAAAAGTAGTGAGTAGGACGAGCTGCAGAGAGAGAGAGCTCATCACCATGACTTTACACAAACAACTACATGTTTATCTCTCTCTCACACTCACACACACACACCTGTGCGGGCAGAGCACACAAACTCCACCTTGAGGGGCAGCTGGATGTTGTTGATGCTGACGGTGCCTCTACAGGGCTGCAGACGGTTAGCGTCCGGCTCTCTTCCTGCCCCGCCCTCTCTCAGTCGGCTGATCTCAGCCAGCAGAGCGGCACGCTTCTCACCTGCAGCACACGACAGAGCATTTCACACAGTGTGTTCACGAGCACAGGAGGTGAAGCTCCTTATACATGCAGCGTTACTCACTGGAGACCAGCAGGAGCTTCTCAGCCTCGGCCTCCTGCAGAGATCCTTTGCCGTGTTGTTCGTCACTGCAGCAGCTCAGAGCCTGGAGAGTCTGGTTAATAACAGTCTGCAGCTTGGATGCCTCGTCACTGAGAGCCTGCATCGCACCGCACCCCCATAAGGAAAAAAACAACAAAAACATATTAGTATGCAAACACAAAAAAAAAAAAAGAAATCTGCACCATGAGCCAATTCTCTCTCACATTTACACCCAAATGCAGTCTGAAACGAGCTGATCTTTATTTTAACGCACCTTTATAGTCTCCTTGGTGTTTATGGCAGGTTTGATGCGAGATTTCTCAGCAGGCTGTTTCTGAACTCCAGGTGTCACACTCTGAGAGGACGGAGGCAGGTTCTTCCTCTGAGAGCGGTACGCATCAATACTGCAGAGAAGTAAAAAAAAAAGAAAAAAGGGAAAAGGAAGAAAAAAGACTTAAATTAATGATAAAGGAAATACTATATAAAGATTAACTGTATTAAACTGCCTGTGAATGTAGATACAATTTTATGAAAAATTCATACTTGTTAATTTTTACTTAACTCATGAAAATACAATATTTCTTGGCGTCCTCACCTGTAGAGAGGTGGAGCAGGGGGCGTGGCCACTTCCTCTGCAGGCTCACACGGCACCATGGGTGGAGGCGTAGTGCTTATCAACCTCTAAATCATTTTAAACAGTGTGACAAAGAGTGTAAAAGGGTCAAAATAAGGGACCAGTCGAGAGTAAATGATGACATTAGTGCACATAGGAGTTATCAAAGCCCTGAGCTCACCATGGGAGTGACCACAGCTTCCACTGACTTGCTGAGAGGAGAGAGGATGCAGCTCAGCGGGAGAGACAGGAAGTCTTCCTCATTACACACTGCACTTTCCGCTTTCTCTTCAGTAGTTCCCTTCTCCTCTTCCTCCTCCTCTTCTTCTTTCAGGTCCTCGCACTCGCTCTGTTCTCCATCACAAGCTTCTTCATCTCCCCCGAGGCTGGGAGTCGGAGATTTCATCTTCAGCTCAGTCTCAGCCTCTATGGCCTCGAAGACAGTGCTGTCATTCACTCCCTCTTCTTCCTCCTCTTTCTCTTCCTCCTCCTCTTCAATGTCAGCGGCCTGCAGGACATCCTCAAACATCTTGTCGATTAAGACAGAAGTGCTTATCTCCTCATGAGGACGCACCGCGGCTTCTAGAACACGAGAGCAAAAATCCCGTTACTTTAAAGCTTTATATTACTGAAGTGTGATGAAAGAGTTACTATTACCACTGGTTGATTTTCTACAGGTGTTTTATTCTTCTTATAATACAGCAATTTGACACCTATGGCGTTTTTTTTATTAAAGCACAATATATGTTATACATTTTATCAGTTATAGGCACAATCAATTTAGTCATATGACTGAGAAGCTACAAATAAGTATAAACTCTGTCCTGATAATATAAACCTGCGCTACTGTCAGTGCTGCTGTTATAGAGAACTAATCAACACCTTATGACCAATTAGGAAACAAAACTTGGCAGCTCTGCAGTTTACCTGGAGGACAGAGTGCTGGAGCAGGAGGCTGGATCTCTGCAGTAAAAGAAGACGCGACGCTGAAGCTGTCTCCCGTCATCTCGGTCACGCCACTGAAGTTCAAACTGCATTCGGATTCTTTTAACTCGATGCTGGAGTCGTCCTACCGCACATTAAAGCGAAACAAATTAGGTCTTTTAAATTATGGAAATCTCCTGTAGCGTTCTGTTCTGTCTCTCTCCTCCAGTCAATTTTAACAGAATTTACAAACACTGTGTCAGAAAGCAGATCAAAAAGTCCAGTGTGTGAAGATGTACACATGCACGTTCCACAATTCCAAACTATTATACATATATAAGGTGTGAAGATACACAAAAACAAACAAACACCCGGTGCACGTCATAAACCTCAAACAAACAAAACAAATGCTCACATTCTCAAACTGTAACTGAGGCCATGGGATTGTTCTGGTTCTCTGGAAACTGCAGGAGCTGCTCGGAGGCGTAACCCTCTGACAAAAACCATGTTAAAATCCGTGTTACGCACTAACGCAGAGCGGTGCATCAGTGAGTGTTAAAGCACTTCTGATCACCATTAAATATCCACGGTCGTTGATGCCACTCTACTCACACTCAGACTGAATGAACACACCACTGATACATCCTTACAAATCTGAAACACACCACAGAACTGTAAAATGAATATACCTCAGTCAGTGACGGGTCAGAGAAGCTCCTCTTGAGCCACATGTTCTCTGTGAGAGGCTGAACCCTGAGGGACTTCAGCTCATCCTCTCGAGCCTGAAACAAACACACACACTAAATTACACATGCCAATACATCAAGCATGCGCACACACAGGTGTGTGTGTGTGTGTGTGTGTGTGTGTGTGTGTGTGCGTGTGTGTGTGTGCATATGCACCTGGCGTATGCGGGATGCCTCCTTGGTGCTGGGAGTCACAGTGGCGTTGAGCTGCTGCTGCATGTTTTGGACAAAGCTGGACAGCTGGTGTGTGCCGGGCGTGGCAGGGGTGGGGCTGCTCTCTGGGGTCGGGGTCTTGAAGCGCTCCATCCGAGAGCTAAACTCTCCTTTACCTTCAACACACACAAGGAGTTAAGAGCACTGGGGTGGGGGGGCTAAAGATAGTTGAGGGTTACTAACAACAAATTAACCTCACTTAACCCTAAATTATTTTAAAATGCCATTGTCCAGGACTTTACATAAAAACAAAAAATTAAATAAAAAAATCTAATAGTGTCTCTTTACATCCAATTTAAAGCTGCACTTAGAATTTCTCCCAAAAGTGTTTGTAGAATTTATTTATCCAAGTCTTTAAACATGAAGAAAAAAAGAAAAAATATAAAGACCTGAGAAATCATTTAAGACTATAAATCAATTTACAGTGAATGTGTTTGTGTGTTATAAAACAATAACACTTTCATATTACTCTATCCATACTGTATCTCTGCGAGTGGGAGGTGGGAGATAAAAAAAGGGGGGGGGGGGAATTTGGCCTTAGCCAATTAGAACACGGGATGATGCTGAGACACTCACCGATGTGACAAACGTCTCGCAGTAAAGTGGTGGAGGGACTCTCAGCCCCGGGGTCTGACATGCAGCGCTGGACCAGTGCAGCAGCACCTACACACACACACACACACACACACACACACACTTAAAAAAAATAAATCAGTCAGATCTCAGCGTGGTTAAAGTCAGATAGACTCCTCCTCTCTCACCATCCCGTCTCTGTGCGAGCTGCTGAACTCTGAGTCGGACTGATGCGATGGCGGGCGTGTCCGGTTTCACCTCAGACTCCTGGCGGCGTGATCGGGCCGGAGACCTGACGTCCCGCTGCTCGGGGTTATGATTCTCTACTCCTCCTGCAGCCAGGCGCCGTCTCTTTAACACGGCCTCCAGCTCTGGAAAGGTCAGGAGAGAGTCAGGAACATTAATGCTGGACGAAACTCAAAACATACCATAATGCCTCCTTGATGGGCGATTGGAGCACACGCAGCAAAAGACTCATCGCCTATAAATCCAGAACTGAGCGTCAGAGGAAATCCTTCCTACCTGTGGCAATAAGACTGTACAACTGTTCAGTGCTCTGTAGGTGATTTGTCAGGATTAATAATAATAATAATAATGTTACTTTGTCCTCAGTCAAATCATGCAATATTACACATATGTATATCATTAAATGTTTGTTTCATCCCACTATTACATACTTCTACTGTCTTTATTCATTGTCACTTTTCAGAACCACTTGCAATAATAGTTATATTATTGTATTTTATAGCTTTTTATTTGATCTATTTGGCACTATTCTACTGTTATTATTTACTGTACTTATTGTACATTGTTTTATTATTATTATTATTATTATTATTATTATTGACTGTAATTGTTTTTTTTATGATACTTTAATATTTAATTTAAAATAAGCCAATTATTTAACACTGAAAATGAGGAAAACACTTTTGCTAAAATGTGGTGAAAAATGTGATGGGTTCTGCACTTGTTTGCAATTAACATATTGAAGCTGTCAGTCAGAAAGCAGAAGACCAGGTTTTACCTAAGGACAGGAGGAGCAGAAGGATGGTATTTGTGATAACACGAGTACTGTGATATTACAGGAATTGTGGTGCTTTTTCGTTAAAAAAACATAAATTTGCAAAATGTTAACATTTGTTAATGATTGTAGAATATAACTTGCTGAAATAATATTTTTATACATGCATTTTTTTAAATATTTTAATATAAGAAAATTTATATTAACTATTTACACTGTCATTCTATAGATACACTACTGTGTAGTGTAAAATATCATGCTATGTAAAGTTACAGTATATAGAATACCAGTCAAAAATCAAACCTCATGAACTGTTATGAAGCTTTACAGAGCAGAAGTAGCAGATATACATCTCAATATCAACTGTTTAAAGGAGATTATTGTGGATTTTGGATAAACACCTTCAGTATTGTTTTACAGTGTAGAAAGAAAGAAATGTCAGGAACGTTCATGGAGTTAGCAGGGGTGTACAAACTTAGTAGAATATATTTTGTGTGTGTAGTGGCAAAATATGACGAACCGTTTTATCTAAAGTATTATGTGATATAAAGTAACGTGTAAAAGAGTTATGGAGTGTATTTAGTATAAATGTGGAGTATCATGCAGTGTAAAGTATAATATGTCATATTTAATGTACAGTATTGTGTAATGTACAGTACAGTATTGTGTAATGTACAGTACAGTATCCTACAGGATCATGTGTACAGTATTGTGTAATGTACAGTACAGTGTCCTACAGTGTCATGTGTACAGTATTGTGTAATGTACAGTACAGTGTCCTACAGGATCATGTGTACAGTATTGTGTAATGTACAGTACAGTGTCCTACAGTGTCATGTGTACAGTATTGTGTAATGTACAGTACAGTGTCCTACAGTGTCATGTGTACAGTATTGTGTAATGTACAGTACAGTGTCCTACAGAGTCATGTGTACAGTATTGTGTAATGTACAGTACAGTGTCCTACAGTGTCATGTGTACAGTATTGTGTAATGTACAGTACAGTGTCCTACAGGATCATGTGTACAGTATTGTGTAATGTACAGTACAGTGCCCTACAGGATCATGTGTACAGTATTGTGTAATGTACAGTACAGTGTCCTACAGTGTCATGTGTACAGTATTGTGTAATGTACAGTACAGTGTCCTACAGGATCATGTGTACAGTATTGTGTAATGTACAGTACAGTGTCCTACAGAATCATGTGTACAGTATTGTGTAATGTACAGTACAGTGTCCTACAGGATCATGTGTACAGTATTGTGTAATGTACAGTACAGTGTCCTACAGTGTCATGTGTACAGTATACAACACTAACCGTGTGGGGTCACGTGGTATGGATGGCCGTTTAGGCTTTAGTGAGGTGTGTTTGTGTCACTTCAGAATCCCAGACACATAAAACTCACCATTACTAGCGGGGATGTTCTCCTCCAGAGGGTCCCTCTGTCTCTTTGGGTTTTTCTGCTGTTCCATCCTCTTACTGTCACACCCGGAGACATAATGATTATTTTATATCTGACTTTAAGAGAGACTTTTATCGAACGCCTTCACCACAGCACCGACTAGCTAGCAAGCTAACTCCACACGATTAGCTCATTACAATTTACTGCTGAACAATAAGGTTAACATTACTCCTAACTGCTAGTTATATTAATGTGTAAATAAATCAACAACAGTTTATATCATCAGGATTAAGACTTTTCACGCGGGGTACTTTGTTAAAACACACTTTAATCTGGACTAACTGACTACAACATTAGCTTCCTCAGGCCAACTCTTCACTAGCTTTAAAACAACCACACACACACTACAGTGCCGTGTGTGTGAGAGAAAAGCAGACAGTAACCTACTGTGTACTGAGATTAAACTGTGTACATGTTTATTATTTCGTTCTTACCTCAGTGACAGAACCGGACTAACACTCGGCTGCTTCTCGTGAACGCGCTCGGCTCAACTGAAGGAACAACTTTTGAATTTCCGCGCGCATTCGGCGCATGCGCATGACAGCGGTGACGCCATAGGGAGGAGAGGCGCACGCCCCCTGTCGGTCACTCACATCAACAAAAATAAACTCTCTTCTTTGTAAAATGTGAACGAAAAGAATTGACAAGGATCTGACAGCTATAAATTTATTAAACAAATCGAACCAACCAGAAACATTAATAAAACCAACGTGAAGCGTTTGCTGTGATAATTAGTACTTTTATAGTGCAAGAAGTAGGTGAAGCTTTTATATCGGCATTCATAACATACATTCATAATAATGTTCTAGTAATTAAACTAACAAATTCGAAACAATCATGACAATCAGACAGGCTATTTTGTACGCATACATGCTTTTACAGTAACCCATATTCTGTATGAAGTATTCTGCATGAAGTATTGGCACCTTCTATTACATTTATCAAACTAGCAGTACTAGCAGATATTATTTGCATGGTGCTTTTCATCACCTCAGTGTATAAGCATTGTGGGTGTACATAGTAAAATTAAAAAGGCCACTGAGACACACACACACAAGCAGACAGGTTATCTATTATACCTCACAGTTTCAGGTTTAATGCAAATGAGCTGTAGGACAAACATTTCTCGTTCATAGTAAGGTAGCTTTGCGTGGTGAATTAATAAAAAGGCACGTTGCAATATAAATACACACACTTAGACAGCAATATTTGAAATGGCACCTTCATGTCCTTCATTACCATTAATTAACCTCCTAAAAAGTAAGTGCAGTCATAAACACAAAACAGAATTATGAAAGATGACACAGTGACAGCTTTTACAGTTAAACCAAATATAACTGAGCAATTAAACACAGAGAATACAGAAACATACAGTGAACGTAAACATTTCTCTATAAGGTCACAGCGGCGTTATAGGGCACTGGCACAGGAGCAGCAACACAACAACGCAACAAGCAGCACAGTTTAAACAGAAGAAACTTCATTAGTCTAAAATGAAAAACTTTTACAATTTCACAGGACAGAAATGTATGAAAGAACATTTCTGGATTTAATAGAACTGTGAAACATCGGATAACCTGGTTTTGAGAATAAAAGTAAAACAGATTAAATAAACCTACACTAGAGTGTGGGTCACGCATACGATGATTATCAATTATACATGTTCTCAAGATATGAGATTTAAGGAATCGTTCATCCCAGTTTCCCCGTACCTGAGATTAAATCAGAAATGAATTAATAAAAAAAAAGTAAGATGAAAAGCTTGTAAACGACAGCGAGTAAGCTAACGGCACATGCAAATCGTGCTGGAAGTGATGACGTGATGAAGCTGACTCACCAGAGCACGGGGTTTATTTGAGGTTAAGAGTGTGTGCGTTACTTCATTGCTATAATATTATAAAATTTAATAAAAGGCAAGCATCAAGGCTGTGAATCTTAACTCTTACAGATTTTGCAATTATTCCTTCATTCTTTTACCTTTTAACACATTATATTGACACAAAATGAGGACGCACGTCTCAGTGTTTGTTATACAGAATTGTTTACAGGTTTGTTTATTTTACAGAGAATTGTCGTAGATTATTCTGTGTCATTTTATTGAGACTGGAGTTGAAATAAATCACGGTGACAGTGATGTCATCACGGTACATGCGCGCCAGGTCATCTGGAAGCGCCAACAGGGCTGCTAGTCTCTCCTGGTCCAACTCTCCGTACTCATTCGTCCCGAGAGCATGGCGAATCAGGTGCGTGGCCGCGTTTAAGTCGAGAGCAGGCGTGGCACGTGCCTGGCGCTGTAGCAGAAGCTGGTGCATCTGTCCCAGACTGAGCTGGCGCTGGCTGGCCGAGACCGGAGCCTCCAGGTGAACGCCAGTTAGATGCTCCGCCACCAGCCGGACCGCATCGTCGTTGTCCATTTCGTCCCACAGACCGTCAGACGCCAGGATCAGGAAGCGATCCTGTGGGCGCAGACGGTGATACGTGACCTCAGGCGTGGCCTCGAGGTATGGTGGTGTGAGGTAATTTGGTGGTGCGTACTGATAAACGTTCAGAGTCTCTGAGTCACAGCCTCCATTCTCTAACACACTCTGCTGCAGCTCGCGGCTCCACTTAAACCGAACGTCTCCGAAGGCTCGCAGCGGCATCAACACGCCAAGCAGCCTGTCATCCACGATGACCGTCTGCCGCTCACCATATGGGTGCCGAGACCGTACGCGCTCCACTTCGGCCGGGTTGGTCGTGTTGTGATCATGAGAAAGAGGCAGCGCGCTCCAGCTCCCATCAGGTTCCTGGACCCCGAGCACGGCGCGACAGTCTCCAGCATTTGCTACGTGAATGCCTTCGGATCCGACGTGAGCGAGACAAGCTGTGCACCCTGCGAATGCTGCCTGGACTGCCGTGTTCCGCATCAGATCGCTCGCCAACGGGACCTGTGCCTCCAGCGAAAGATCTGCATCCAGACGCTGGAAGGCGTAGCTGAGTGCGTCGCTGGGCTTCATTCCGTCTCCGTGCTCTTCGCTGGCGAGCAGCTCCTGCCAGAAGACGCGCAAGTGTTCGATGTACAGAGCGGCGGACTCGTGGTAGTTGTGGTCATTGAGATTTTTGTACCACTGCAGAATCGGCGGTACTGGCCGGAACGTCTCCATCGAAGCCTCCAGATCCTCCAGGCTGGACTCTGACATCATCGCCACGGCAACATAATAAGGCAGACGCTCACTGACGACCTGAGCGCACGTGTGACCACCATGACCATCAAACACTCCAAACAGCATCCCCCGTGTTTGCAAGCAGGAGGCGCTGCTGCGTCTGTCCTCTAGAGGAGAATTAGCAGCAAGCTGATTGCTCTCGAACTTCAGCACAGGACTAACACCTCCACGTCTGTCAAACTCAGGAACTCGCACAGACTGCTCGTTAGCACGCAGCATGGTATCGACCTGCAGCCGGCTCAGCTGAAAGTCCAGTGAACGCCCCACGGAAGGGAGTCCTTGCTCTCTGTCCTGATCTGAGTCTCTGTCGGGCCTCCTTCCCCAAGATGAGCAGAAACGGGCCTGGGCGAGCCGCATGCTGGAACAGCGCACCGGACGAGAGAAAACGGCCTGACTCGATTGGCCGAGCTGGAACAAAAGTCGCGTGCACATGTTTGATGACATCACTGCCAATATAGATGAAGTCCAACGTGCCTACATCTGAAAAAAAAAAGCAAAAGGTAAATCATTAATGAAATAACAACATGACCGTACAATACCACATGAGTATTTTACGTATTATTAAATAACGCACCATGACCTGTTTAAAAAAAAAGAAAAGAAAAGATGATCAACATTAATTTTCCCTGAATCACGAATATAGACAAGAAAAGGCTGGTGTGTGTGTGTGTGTGTGTGTGGTTTAATTACAGCCAATTGGATGTCACACCCGAGAGTCTTATCAAAGCCAAGTACGACCAATTGAGCAGGTGGAACCTGGTGTGGTTTCTGCTTGGTTGGAATGAAAGCCTACACACACACACACACACACAGGCCCTTTCTGGATCAGGACTGATTACCCCTGCTCTTTAAACACTCTGCTGAAATAAACACCTGCACCGTGTGCGCACGTGCGGCGACCTCCTTCATGCCCATATATGTACTTCCGTTCTGTTTAACTCATAGAAATGGACAAGGCCTCTCCTTTAATTGGGCCATATAAGAAAGAAGCCTTGCTACGTTCTAACACACCTCTGGTCATTAGTTTAGCTCTCTACAGTGAGAAAACGTAATATTATACAGGATTTTTAAAGATGTAACCCTGATGTGCACTATTCGACTGGATCAGCGCCAAGATTTCTTTATTTCACTACTGATTATTTAATTCACAGAATTGCGATGTAAATGAATTTTATAAGTATAAACCCTACATAAGAACATTAATAATATTAAAAACCAGCTTCAACCCTTTAACACGCTGCCCATATTACCCCAGGCTAACCATTACCCAAACAAGCTAGCACAGAAACTACACTTCTCAAACATTCCGCCAATGTGAAACATTCCCTATATCGTTGTCGCTTAAATCGTTTGAAAACAGCTTTTAATTTTTAAAACAAACCCAACACACCGTACTGAAATAAGATATTGAGCTACCTGTCAGAATGAGAGAAGAGTTAGCGAACCGGTTTCTAAGTAGCTTTCCGTAGGGGCGGATTTGATGCGCATGCGTAGTTCCACAACACTGTTACAGGAGCATTGTGGGTAATGGAGTGAAAATCTTTTTGCCGCTGGTAATAAACCTAAACTATTTCAAGCGTATAAATATATATTTTTTTTACCACAGCATATTGAATATAAGTCATGTTTCTGTTGTTCTGGAAGTTTCTTGGCGTCTGACGCGATGACGCAGTGAAAACCTGAGGTAAATTTATTACTCACGACTCGAGCTTTCGTCACGCGCGGTATCAAATGAGATAGAGCTTATATAATCATTATCATTAGTTTGATTGATTGTGTATTTATTTATATTAATAATTATTTTAAGTCTTGCTGTTTATCTGCTGAGGTCTATGCTTAGATTTGTAATCAAAAGGCTGTGTTGTAATATTAATTAACCAATAACTTTTTAAAGAGTTTGCTATAACTTGTATCTTATTTACACTGAATTCTATCTAAAAATGTTTTATAAGTTCAAGTAATCAGAAAGCAAAGACATATAGGCCCAAATTAAAATTAGCAGAGTTAGCTGTCAGATTCCGTTTAAAGCTTTGTATAAATTACAGACCCTAATGATTTCTTTTATACTTTCTTTTTTTAAGGCACATGATTATCGAAAGATAAACCAGCAGCGTCCACAATGTTAAACGGTAAGTTCTTAATGTAAGAGGAATACAGAACTCGTCAACGAATCGATTCCTTGAATCGACTCGCATATATGCATTATTTTCCCCTAATATTTTTGTTCATTAAAATGTAGATTAGTTTGGGTTGTAGACAAGTTTATAAATCTTACTTAGTCCTTTTAGTACCAGGCATATGTTTATCACAATTTAAAATGTCTCAAACTTTAGAAATAATTATCGGGAGCCAAAAGATTTGACTCATGTTGGTGAGCCGAACTAAATGAAATGACTCACTAAAAAAGAGCGGTTTCTATAAATTCGTTCTACGCACGCTTACTACGCATGCGCAAAAAAACGTACCGTTTCGTTGCTTTAACACCCCGGCCATAAGCCGTGCTAGTACTCCTCCCTGTGACTAGTGGGTTCATGTTTAGTATTGTTTAAAATTGTACTGTTTTTTTAAATCGTTTTTGTGTTTTATTGCACGTTTTATAACAGTCAGATTGATGGTTAATGTTAAATACACATGTTAAAGCGATAGGGATTATATTCTGACAATCATAAAAGCAAATTATAAAGTGCTACCCGTATGTCAGAAGGTGTTACCTCTGATTTAACTGAACTACTGTATATATTTTTCTGCACTCAGACTATTTAAAACTAGAGGTAGGAGATAATGCGAAAGTAGCACAGATTAATATAACTATACATGTTTTATACACGTGGAAAATTCTGGCAAAGTAGGAAGAAACGATAAAACACCAGTTATCACTAATCCAGATTATTTTATTAAATCTGCAAGAGATGCCCACTTTTTTTTTTTCTTTTTTTTTGTCTGTCTGTCTAACCCTCCAGTGGTCCGTCTTATTTTGTTTATTTACTTCTTTAAAATAACATGACTGCATTATCATGGACAAGATCAGTGCACTTACAAGCTACAGTTGGAAAAGCTTTTTTTGCATTATTTATTTCTTTTTCTTTATAGTACATCATATTTAGGTTAATGATCTTGTATAACCTTTTACAGCTATCAGGACTGATCTTCGCTTATTACTTGAGTGTCTGAAGTACCAGATGAAATGTCCAGCATCTCAGAAACAAGCTCTACTCACCATTGTCTCAATCTGCCAACAGAATGGTCTGAAATTCACTCTTTCTCTCTCTCTCTCTCTCTCTCTCTCTCTCTCTCTCTCTCTCTCTCTCACACATATACTGTACAACCCTATAAACACATGGTCAGTGTTTTGTTCCTCTGTGTTCAGCAAATCAAAACGTGGAGTTCCTCAGAGAGATTGGAGGTGTGAGGTTCATCTATGACCTGTCCAGATCCAGCGAGTACTCTGAGGTTAAAGAGACAGCTTTATTCACACTCAGCTCTCTGGCTGAACTCAACGGTGTGTGTGTGTGTGTGTGTGTGTGTGTGTTACTAAAACATTATAATATGTTAAAGTGACCTGAAGACCCTGAGTGTACCTCAATAACCCTAAGCTAGGTATTTGATGTTTTAGAGAGCAGTAAGCAGATCCTGTGCAGCGAGGACATGTTCTGTGGCTTGGCAGACTGCATGGAACAGGAAGTGTCTCTCACGATGAAGAGAGTGGCCGTGTACATGATTTCTGTATTAGTTTCCAACAACAGTAAGCTACAGTAACATGGAAGACCACAGATGATATAAAGGCACTCACTTTTAGGTTCAAGAACAGTTTCATCTAATAGTTTCATGGAAACTATTAGGTGAAACTGGACATCACGGAGGTTTAATTCAACTCCATTTTCATGATATCTTTTAACAAACTCTTGACGAGACATTTCATCGGCCAGTTGTGTTTTAGTCAGACAGTATGATTAAATAATAACTAATAATTAATGATCTCAGAATAAACTCTATATTATATATTTTTTTCTGATTGGTGCTTATATTCTGTCTTCGTTACTTTATGCATAACTTTTATTCATAATATGTATGTATGTTCTCAATTTTAGAAATAGGACAGAGCCTGGCTAAGACCTCCAGGTGTATCGATATCCTGCTCAACTTATTCAGGTGCACACAGTTTAAAGTGAAGCCACTGTTTTTATACTGTATATATATATTCTTGATTCAAATGTAAACATGAACAAAATTCAGTTGAGGCCTTGACTTAAAATAGATGGCCAATCAAATTTCTCATGATTTTTAAAATTGTCCACCTACAGATAAATAACATTGAATTTAATGCTGAATAAAGTAATTACATGTGTTATATTAGTCCTACGGTTAATTATCTGTATTTTGCTATTGGATGTATGAGAGCCTAAAGAACAGATGTTTTGATGTAAATTCCTCTATGAATTAAGTCTGTAAACCGATTAGTTATATGCATGACATGTAGACATACTCACGTAGTGATCAGTGTGTTCTGTCTCGCGCTGTGTTGTCAGGAGTACGTATCCAGCGGCTGAAGGAAGTTATGAGCTGCTGCAGCTGTGGACGTCAGTGTCCAGTGCTCTCTGTGGCTGTGTCAACAATCCTCAAAATGGTACACACACTTGTGTACACACACACACACACATATATACACATACACATAGTGTTCCATTAAACTATTAGGTGAAACTGAATCAATGCAGCAAAACAGGTCAGCTTTGGAGGCGGGGTTTGTATCAATCACAGCTAATAAGAGCCAGAGTAATAAGAAAAACATTTGAGTACTTGATGTACTCGCTGATGCGTTTGAGACTCTATGAATCACCTGTAGGCAGTTTTAACTGTAATGTTACGTTAGCCATCTATTGATTTACAAGGTAAACTGCAATTGACAAGGAGTACTAATGATAAATTCATTAGCTAAAGTTAAAGATTCAGAGGCTCCTCGGGATAAAAACTGTTTCTAATGTAATCTTAAAACGTACACTGAGCTTGTTCGCGCGTTACTCATGTTAAATCTGACTAAGGAAACCCAGATGGGTTTCCTCTGTTGAACCTGCCGGTCTACAGAATTATAGACTAACACCTGGAATTCTCGGGTATTGACATGAAAACATGGTGAAACCCATCACCGAATCATTTAGATTCCCCCGGATGAACAGAGTACAAGAGTTTCCTGTGTCTATTTTTCTTGCAGAGGAGAACCAGTGTGTCTGCATGCGTGTGTTGCCTCTAGTCAAAGTGTGGCTCCAGCAGGTATCCGTGTTAAGGGCGGAGCTGGTTCAACCCGTCTGCTCCTTCATTAGCATGACTGTGGCTAATAACCGTGAGTAAAGAATGAGCAGTAGACCATGACTTAATCCTGTGTAGGTATTCTTTATAGAGGTCATGTACCTTGTGTGTGTGTGTGTGTGTGTGTGTGAATGAATCCTCCAGCATGTGTGCAGGAGTATTTTGCATCAATTGGAGGACTGTTTATAATCTCCGACACTTTGTCTAGTGTGGTTACTCAGTGCAGAGAGAATCCTTCAGGATGTAAGCTCGCTGCCATGATCACCAGTACACTGGCTGCCTGCATCAGTGACAACGGTAACACACACGTACAAACACACACACACTCACACGCACATACTTTTAACCAAATTTCGTCCACTTACAGATGCAGTTTGTAAACTATAAATAAAGATTGATGTGAAACACAGGAGTATTTTATAAATAATAATTCCGGTTTTACTTCAGAGTCATACATCAGGTCTATAATGCGGAGCTTGAATCCCAACAATGCCACACCCATCAGTGGCAGAAAATGAAGAGAATGAAATAAGAGGCATTTACTGGGTGGATAGGGTATACACACTCTCTCTTTCTCTCCCTCTCTCTCTCTCTCTCTCTCTCTCTCTCTGTCTCATTCTCTCGCTATCCCCCCTGTCAGTAAGAGCGACAAAACCTTATCATTAGCGTCTGTGAGTTCATATACGTAGAAAGATAGACTGATAGATACTTTTTTACCCAAAGGAGATTCCAGAATCTAAAGAAATTTCTAAATTTATGTATGTGTAAGAGGGTAGATAGTGGTTTCCTCCAGTTGCGTTTCACTGTTTTTCTCCTGAAGCATTGTACACGTAATATAACTGAATTAATCCTTTTAAATATATAATGTGATGATTTAAAGAGAAGAATTTGTGTGAAATAAATATTTTATCTTGTTGGCGAAAGTTATTTTCTATTTTATTGCATTCCTCCCTGCAATTTTGCTAAAATAAAATTTCTGTACAGTGTGTCAGTGTTTGCTAGATGTTCACATTAGAGGTTAAATCATGTCTCTCATCCTCACACCTGCACCGTTCTAGTGTACCTGCATAATGTTTTTAATTTATAAATTACAGATACAGGTGATCTCAAGTCCTGGAGTTTAATTTTAAGTATACAATGTGTTTGATTTTTGTGCTTTTTCAGAGGCTTTAACGCCCAATCTGTCTGAGCTCACATTGGTTCCAGACCTGCTGCTGTTGCTGTCCAATCCAAACCTCACTCCACGAGATCAGCTGGCCGTGGTGCTGACGCTCGGGCACTGCACTGATGCATGTGGTGAGTGTCTACCTGACGTCTACTGTGATCTGTGAGGATGCTGAAGAAACTAAATGATTTTTATCGTCTTGTCTCTGTGTAGTGAAGCATCAGTCGCAGTTGGTGCAGGGTGGAGGACTGCCTCTGATGATCTCTCTCCTGACTGAAGCCAAAGATGAGGAAGTCCGAAAAGCAGCTACCTTTGTACTGCAGACATGTAAACAGCTCAGTGAGTTGTTTTCCTGTTCAAGAGATATCAGCTGTACCTTTGTGATTGTTCTTTAAATCATTATTTGCTCTCTGCAGCTGGATCTGTAGTGGGTCAGAGTGTGGAGTCTGATCTACAGAGGCATCGTCAGTCAGCCTGGGAAATCCAGCAGAGAATTCGGCAGCTAGAAAAACGACAGCTGGTGTGTGTGTGTGTGTGTGTGTATGTGTGTGAGATCAAACGATATTGACAAAACTTGATGATGTACTTGGAGAAAGTTATTTTGTGGCTATGTGTGAGTTTCTCAGGAGGACTGGGGAGGGTTTGTAGAAAATTCTCCAGCTCGGCCCACTGAGAGCAGAAAGGAATTGTGGGAAGACTCGCTAATGCAAAAGGCCAGAGGTCGAAAAAGAGTCTATGAGAAGGAATCTGGGAGAGAGGATATTCCACATAAATTCACACCACCAGTACAATCTGCAGCTCAGCCAGTCACAGTGCAGGGAATGAGAAGTCCTGCGCCAGTGGTGTGTATCTGTTACAATTAAGCTTGAACCTGCTGTGTAGAGTTTAAATCTCAGTAAAAACAGAGTGGCCAAGGATCTGTCCAAAATCTCAATTTGTCATACATTAAGGCCCATTGGATTAGATTAAACTGATACTGTTTGAATACATTTAATATTTCAATACTTAATAACATTATGATACATAATAATTACTTATTACTAATGTAAATAATTAAATTTTTATTTGTGTAGCACTTTTAACAAATGAGGTCACAAAGCAGCTTGATATAAATTATTATTATTATTATTATAGTAAAAATAAATATACCGCTATATTTTCCACTATGTGTAGGTGTGCTAATAGTCTGCCAGTAACACTCTAGTAACAATACATCAGATTTTTTTCTTTTCAGCTTATTGTTTAGATAAATATTATTTAACACTAAATTACAGTTAAACCCCTTTTTTATGTGATTAAAAAAAGCATTAGCTCATTCAAGAGATTCTAATTGTTGTTTTAAACGTTATTATAAGTTTTGTATGTTATTAAAGTTATAAAAAGTTATTTTGTTTTTGCAGCTCCATGTTCGGAAACAGATTTTTAAAGGCTTTGATAAGTCTATGAATCCTTTCCAAAAAGGAAATTCGGAGGAGCTGCAGCTGGCTGAGAATGTGAGAGGGAGGAGTATAGCAGAACAGAGTGGACTTCCACTGAGATTTGAGAGTGAGATGAAAAACAGAGGGATGGAAAAAATCGCGAGAGGTGAAACAGATGACAGAAACGTCAGAGGAGACATGACAGCAGATGACCAGGGAAATGAAAACCATGACAGTGCAACACCTATCAATCCACCCACAGGGACTGGAGATGCACATAGGTAGGACTTAGTGAACTTTCCTTATTGGTTTGCTTACAAAATTCTAGACTGGCTTATAATTTAGGAAAAGTTTTTAAACCTGGTCATTCCATACCTAAACCCCTCTCGGTGCATTGCATCATTACCCAGACCCCTCCCGGTGCATTGCATCATTACCCAGACCCCTCCCTGTGCATTGCATCATTACCCAGACCCCTCCTTGTGCACTGCATCATTACCCAGACCCCTCCCTGTGCATTGCATCATAACCCAGTCCCCTTTCGGTGCATTCCATGTCATACTTCATGATCCTAATCTCCACTTGAGATAAGGAAACCAAAAATACAGCACAGAATCACGTTCATTAATGCATAAAAGCAACACAAAATGCGCAAGTCTTATTTGTGATACAGCAATCTGTGTTGTTTATAATCTTACACATAAATCTGCATAAATCAAACTTGAATAATTTAAGAGCCACTGTGTGTTTGTTTCCCACATTCCCCCTCACTCCCTTAGTCACTGCACTAATAAGTTTTTGTTCTGTTTTTATTGGGTTTCAGCTCAGATATTTTTAAACATCCTGCTCCCATGAAGAGACATCAGAAGACCCCATTTGACTATGAGGGTATGCATTAGTCTGTTCAAAACCTCAAATCAACTCTTTCACAGTCTGAGAAATCATCTATAAAACTATAAAATGAAGAGCAGTGTTTCTCTGAGCCAGTAGACTGATGTTTTGTGTTGTTTGTTCCTCTCAGATGATCTGTCTGTGTGCTCTGAGCTCTTGGATAGTGAGATTGAGAGGATTCTCTTCACTCCAGCTGCCTCTAAGCCCAACAGGCTGCGTTGTGCAGGTGTGTAGGAACCTGATCAGAAAAAAAACTGAAATGGAAAATTAGAAAGTAGATAAAAAAAATTCCTGAGGTCTGTAACACTCAGCCTAGCTCCAGTTACACTCTCATTTTATTTTAATTTAATTTTTGTGTAAGCATATTTTAGCAAAATATACTTGTGTGTGAAGCAGTGTAACAATAGGATATTAATCAACATAATATTAATCCTAATGAAATAATATAGAAGTAGGTAGAGAGTATGATAGGTCATAAAACATAATGGGTTCACTTAGAGGTGAGACAAGAAAAGCAGACGATGAGACAGGTCATAAAATTTAAACAGTAAGGGGATGGGTAGTGATACAGTATACAGTGTGTACCCAAAGTACATGGAATAAAACCCTGGAGTGACCCAGACATGAAATGTACTTATTTTATAATTAGCTGTCATGTGTATGATAAATAGACAGAATAAGGCTCCAGGTGCCGGACACGACAGAGACACGAGCATAAGATAAGGCGCAAGGTGCCGGACTTGGCAGAGACACAAGCACTAAATAAAGGATTGAAATATGTGTTGGATACACGTGCTACACGCACACCTGCAGTCGCACACACACGTCTAAGTAAGAATATTGGCAAATAACCAAAAGACACACGATCAATCATAAATACTGAGTTTAATAAGAAGTAGAGACGACACAAAATAGCATGTGCATCTACATAATGACAAACAAGGAGATACATGGAAAATTTAGAAATCAGATATTAAACATCTACCTTCTCTAAGCCAGAACAACACCCACAGGAAGATCAGTAAGGGGGACAAAAGCAGAAATGCCGCAGTCCAGAATTGATGCAGGTGCTGAAGAAAAATCCGTTTGGGTACCAACAGTTGCACTCTTGATAGTTTGTGTACTTACGGACACTTTAAAATCAGCCAAACAGGCCTTAGAACAGAAGGAGCTGGAGTGCCAGGCTCAGGCCGTACAGGCCTAAATGCATGAGGAGAAGTGCTGTTACCTCCAGACAAACTCTCTTTGAAGGGCCAGGATTGGAGTTTTCCTTCCTGTGGTATGTAAGCCCTCACTAATGAAGAAACTGCATCAACGACATAGAAGTCTGACACTCAGCCTGGATGAGGCCCACAGAGGCCCGGTCAATGGCAGGTTCGGTTGGATTATAATCTGTACTGTCAATGCTATCCGAGCTGTCCAGAGGGATGCAATGAGCACTTGGCCAAGTGCAATCATCTTTAAGATTAAAATAAAATACAGAAATACAACAAATTGGGAAAATAAGACAAGAAATTAAAATGGTGCCAAAGAGATTCTTACCCATGGTCTGTCTCTTGAGAACTGTAGAATAAACCAGGAAAAAACAGAAATGTATAGTAAAATTAAGCACCACCCTAATATTTTTTATAAATTAAACAAGAGAAGTGTAAAGATAATGGAAGGTAATTTGCAAGAAAAATAAATTATAATGGTAAAAAATATAATCACTTGGTACAGATGACAGAGGGAGTCATATGACGAGGTATATGACGTAACGTAATACTGTATGATAGAAAAATGTAAACATAATAGGAGAATTCCTTGGGAAAAGTTTGCTTATAATGGGTTAATAATTTGGTAAGGAGGGAAAAAAGAACTAAGGGAGGAGATAAGGTGTGCATTCCTCCCCTTGAAAACTGTATATAATGAGCCTGCATGTACAGAAACTGTCAGACAGTCTGCTCTTCATAATGCTTGGATTTACGACCTAAGCATTGCAAGTGCGGCTCACTTAGGTTTTATTGCTTCAATAAATCCTGCATACTTCATCCAGAGTCCTGAGTCGTTCTTTGCTCCTTTTTGACTAGAGATACAGCATTTGTTTAATATTTTTTAATTATTGTAACATTAACAAGTGAAAAATAAAAATCTCCCACAGTTGAACTTTGCAAAATTGGAGCTCTTATTAGATCCTGGTTCTGTTTATTATTCTACTTGATTTTCCCTCAGCAGAATAAGGTTTAAAATAATATGACCTTTTTTTTAACAACCCATTAGTCTAGAATAGTGAGTAAACTCGTACACTCCACTTAACAAATCACCATTTATACATGTTTGTGTTTCAGTCAGCAAGAAGTCATTAGAGGTTGCAAAGTCCTGGGAAACTATTTAGACCTTGAGGAAACATGCTATAGAAATGTTCATTTTGTTTATGTTTATAATGTGTGTGATGATGTGGACTAAGCATGTCTTCGTTTGTGCCAGGGTGTGTGAGTGGGGTGGATGAGGTGAACAGCAGGACAGTGGGCGTGGTTCTGCGCAGCTGCAGAAATCAGTGCGAGTTCCACCTGGTGCTGCAGAAAGCTGAGGATCGTCTGAAGAGGATCGTGCGTATCAGCGGGGTCTCAGACACAGACGGTCTTGGTCAAACACCTGACCGTCGAGTCAGAGATGTGTGTTCTTCAGAAACCGTCTTTAAACACACAACAGAAGAAAGAGATCATCACACAAACAGATCGACCTGCAGAGACTCTGTGAGGTGTAAGAGTCTAGTTTAGAGAGAAAAACCATTTGGGTAGTTTTTATATACAGTGTCTTTGTGTGTATGTGTGTGTGTGTGTGTGTATATATTATTTATACTTTTTTTGCCAAATAAAATTAATTGTAGTTATAAATTAAATATCACAGTTTCTTACTTAGATAGAAACTTTCTTTGGTCTGTCTCAATATATTTTTCCGTAGGGATAAATCTCACTCCACTGAAGACTTCAGGTGAAACACAGGGCAAGTTAACTTTGTTTTTCTTTTTTAAACAGTTTTTGATGAATATTTCAAAGATTTATTGAGTTTGTAATGTTCACAGTGAGTTTGATTTCAGTAGATCAATCAAATTTATCCTGTGTATTATACGGTCTTTAGAGCAATTTTTTATTTTATAATATCTGACTGCTGTCTATTTGAATGATAGTGTTAGATACTTACTTAGATAGAATGTTACTGTAGGTGACTCAAAACAAAAGTATTATTTCTCACAGTGATTTAACAGACTGGAGGGAAGTGTTGGTTTGTTATAGGAAACTAATCCACACCTTTGGGTGACGTGTGATACTCCTCAAAATCAAGCCAAACATCAGTGTCCGTCTGGTTTTCTAGTCGAACTGTCAAATGCTTAGAGATATCAGGCACAATGACATCAAACACACTGAAAAGCTTTCACAAACTTTGAGCTTACACTTAAAAGTGTAAAGTGCAAACGGAGCTTCTGTTAGGTTTGATGAAGACTTAAGAGGTTTTCAAAATTTAAACACTAACTGTGATAGGAAACCTGTTAGGCTTAAAGCTCAGTAAAGTTCTAAGAAAGTGAAATTTTTTTTGCATGAACCTTTTCTTGTGTAAAGGGTTTCCTTTTTTTTCTTCTTGTTTTTGCCTGAGCATTTTTCCTTGTGTCCAGTTTCTCCTGGTGCATTGTGCAAATTATTTTTTTGTTACCTTACAGAGCAGTAATTATATTATATATCTACACTATGTTTAGTGCCGCACAGGTCCGGAAAAGTATAAATAAAAGTCTCAACCTCAAAAGTATAAATATAAACCTTAAACCTGAAAATGCATAGAGAGTCAAAATGAGGACTTGGTGCAGAAAGGCCTGATGTTCCGAACAGGTTGACTTTATCTAGTATAAACTGTGCAAATTCCCTGCATATTATGTACATGTGTATATGTGTACAGGTCAAAAAAGGCAGCTTGTGTGCACAATGTGTGTTTCCACAGAAATTATGTAAAATGATGACTGTTTTATTATGTTGCACCATCTTTATCCTTTTCCTGCTCAGGCTCAGACGTGGAGAACAGACCTGTGTCTAATCTCCAAATACCAGGGGCCAGTGATGGAAGGCAGAGAGTAAGATCTGTTCATTAATAATAAAGTTTACACATATGGTTCATGTGATAGGAACACACAGTGGAGTGACTGCTAAAGTTTAGTCTGGTAATATTCTAATCCCCTCCATCACACTGAGCTATCTTCCCCCCCCAAAAAAAACTAAATGCATCAACGCATTAAAAACTTGTACATATTGGCAGGAACGCAGTAGAAACTGTTAAGCATCGTATTTTATTTATTCATTTATTTTTCTATCTTTTTTTGGGGGGGTTCTTCTGGTGCTTGTTTACCATGTTTATGGTTCACGTGTAGCAGGTCGTCAGGGCGCCTCTGTCACGTTCATCGAATTCACAACATCACTTTGTAATGAAAAGCACAGCGCGTGTCATGTAATAGGATACGGTGCGATCCGATCAGACATAATAACTCGGTTTGATTTCAGTGGACCTGGTGAGCATGTGATCATGTGCGCGACAGGAAATTAGTGACATCATTAGAGACACATCGAGAACAGGGACGCGGCTAGGAAGTTGTACAAACTTGATTTTTGCACATTTCTTTCATTTTGACCCTGTAACCCACTGCGTTCTTTGATATTTTTAGACTGCCATGGGAACATCATGGTTTTTACTGCAGTGTGACAGGGACCTGATGCATTTTCAGTACTAAAGGAAAATTTAAAGTTTTTCTCTGTAAAGCTAACTCTGGTTACAGTCCTTAGGCAAACAAAGAGGCAGGAGAGACTATAGTGGAGATGAGCTGAAGTACCTCAGAGAGGGGGTAAAACGTTTTGGTCACTCCTGGAACACTATATTGTGGGCGTATCCCTTTCAGCAGGGACGCACCAATGTGGACCTGGCCAAGAAATACAGGTGAGACCCACTGACCAGAACATTTTATATCCTGATCATCATCATCATGTACACCATAATGTGATCAAAGGTTAAACCCCGACTGTAGTTTTTCACTTGATGGGTTCAGTGGTTAGCAGGAAAGAATTAGAATCGTGGTAAGTGGACGAAAGCATGTAATTACTTTCCCTTTTTTGCAGAAAGTTCCAGCAGGGCTCGGCGCTGGCCCCAGACCTCCTAACACAGGAATGTGCTGAACAAAGAGTTGATTAAAGAGAGCGTGGTCTGTAGACACTGCGCTGTTAATGTGTAAACAGCAGATCAGCGTTTAATACAGAAAGCTGTGGTGGTTCCTTTATAAAGTGTTTATTTAGGATTAGTGCTGACTAAAACACTGGAAATTTCTGATTATAGTGGAGGAAAGATGTATCCAGTGAATGAAATATATAAATATGGAGTAAGACACCGTGTAGCTGGACCGTTCCTGTGATCCAAACAGAACAAAGCTGTTAGCCAGAGAGAGACAGCGAGAGGTTCATACATCATACATCGATGAAAGAATTAAAGTACCAAACTGTTCGGGTGCTGCATGTTTCCCAGCATGCTTTGTGCTTTTCTTTCTGTTCTAGTTCTATATCTGACACTCGTCACTGGATAAACATATTGTCTTTCCCTCTGTGTAAAACTAAGAGAACTCACACTATATGACAATAGGTATGTGGAAAGTGTGTGTGAATAAACACAAATCCACACACACACGCCCCAACATCTAAGCGCATTATAACAGCAAACACAGGGGAATTAGAATGAGATGTACACATGGGTAAAAAGCACACATGGGTGTTATGTGCAGGGGTGCACATACATTTGGACATATAGTGTAGGTGTGTGTTGTAAAGCTGAAACAAGACTCCTGATGTGTACTACGTGTAAATCTCTTTACATTCTGTCTGAATCTGTTTTAATTTTTTCTTTCATTTCTGTGCACTGAGACTGCAGATTTTTTCCAGATATCCTTGGACTTGATCCACAGACTTCCTGAAACAGCTCAGTCAGGGGATCGTTGAATGTAGCTTATAAAAACACACTCTGAGATGATTTACGACAGTTGAGTTTTAATGAAATATTGCAACTTTTCCACAGAAGCTGCTGGTCGGAATATAAAGCGGATTACATGCTTGAGGTTGCAGTTTTTTTTGTTTGTTTTTTTTGTCGACTTTGCATTTTACATCCAGTGCTTATTTAGGCTTATTACGCTTTAGCTTAGACAGAATATATATATTTATTCTTAAATCAAAAATCTCATGATTTTTATTAACTATTTTCTCTCTTCCATGTTTACACTTATTGTTCTTTTACCGGGTGTTTTCTTTCAGTACACATTGACCTACTGTAGTTATAGAAGTTCATTGACCGTGCTCACAGTCACATTTGCCCCAGATCCATGTCACCCAGGGCAACCAAAGCGAAAAAAATTCAATTTTGTTGGTTCAAATCATGCTCAGCTGGTAACAGTGTGTGACCCTGATCCACACACACCAACAACTCTTCAGTCTCGGGTACCTCCTGACCAGATACTGCATCATTCACCTCTGCTAAAGCTTCAGCATCTCTAACTGTGGCCTCTGGACCATGCTCAGGAGCTTCTGGGATTCTCTGTTCCTCTGTGGCTAAAGGCTCATGTGGGATAGAGACGGAGTCGGCTGGAGATTCAGGGATGGAAAGCTCAATTTTGGTTGGAGCCTCTTGGGAAGCACTCGTCAGTGAGTCATGCTTGGCTTCAGTGTCTGAAACCGCAGTCACTGGCTCTGTTGGATCCTCCACACTGACAGACGCCAGCTTGGCTTGCACCGTCTCCATGCTTTTGTTTTGAACATCATCTTCGCTAATGGTAGCTTGTGTGATGTGAGGAGCCTCTTCTGTAGGCCTGGTGTCCACCTCAGGGTCATTATGTTTCTGCTCAGAAGGAGCTTCAGCTCCATCGCTCTTCCTCCGACTTGACTTTGCTCCCATCTTTTTTTTTACTGGAAAACATTACACAAGCCAATTTTGCTTAATACACCTTTGACAGGTTTGGAGAAGTGATTGCTTTATACACTCAGTACTTATAATACAATATATATAATATAATATATTATAAACAATATAAAACTGCTGAAACATCAGATTCATTTAAGAACTCTGACACACACTGGAGCATGCATACAAAAAAATCTCCCACATTATTCCATTTTCCACTGGCAGAAGCTTTTACCCAGAATATAATGGTTACTGAACACGGCAACATTAGTTTTTCTCAGCCTTCCAGACATTTTAAACGCTGCACCCTCGATGCCCTTTCTGAGAGTATGAATGGGACTTTTTCCAGGAAGAAGAAATTTGCATTTGAAGTTTTATGAACAACGCAGCCAACAGGAAGTAAGCTTGGCAACCAAATCAGGATAAAAATAATACAGTTCATCCCCCCAAAAATGTTTTGAATATCAGAGTATGCAAAGTGATATACAAGTATTGCATTTAAACTTCAAGCTTCTGTTGTCTGAACTTTGAATAATTAAATTAAAATAATCTGCCTTACATTTTAATGACTTAAAACTATTTCTCTGCTTTAATTCATTCAGCAAGTCTTTGAGCCTGTTTTAAAAGGGTGAACATTTAAATCTCAGGACTAAAACAACAACAACAAAAACATCCAGGATGGCAAAAAGTCATTTACTGGTGCAAATAGTGGTGTTGGATGTTTATTATAAAATACCCTGTACACAGAATCCAGTCTGTTCAGAATTATTCAGGAATCAAATAAATATTCTGTATTGTTAGACAGTTAATATATATCTAAATGTTCAGAGTATTCAGTAAACAGAGTGGTGATGTCAGGAGATAAACTGCTTATTTGGGTTTTCACTGAAACGGGATCAAGACAGAGATCCAGCAGCAATCAACCCAAACCATCACTCTCGCACGATAACCGGTTTTACTTTAAATTTACTGGTTAACACTCTTACACACATCTCTCTCTCCATTCTACACCTCTAACATTAGATCATCCAGCTTTTACATTTACCCCTGTTTTACCCCTCATTTACTCACCTTTCTGCTCCGAGCTGAAATTTTCGATGTATCTTTCTGAATGTGACAGAGATACTGAGTGCGAGGAGGCGGAGACCTCTTCTCTTCCCTCCTCTCTTCTCTTCCCTCCTCTCTTCTCTTCCCTCCTCTCTTCTCTCTTCTTTCTTCTCTTCCCTCCTTTACTCCTCCCTTCCCTTCTCTCTTCTCTTCCCTCCTCTCTCCTCTCTTTCCTCCTCTATTCTCTTCTTTTCTCTCCTCTTCCCTCCTCTCTTCTATTCCCTCTTCTCCTTCCTTTTCTTTTCTCTCTTCTCCTTTCTTCCTTTCCCTCCTCCCTTCCCTCCTCTCTTCTCTTCCCTCCTCTATTCTCTTCTTTTCATTCCTCTACCCTCCTCTCTCCTCTCTTTCCTCCTCTATTCTCTTCTTTTCTCTCCTCTTCCCTCCTCTCTTCTATTCCCTCTTCTCCTTCCTTTTCTTTTCTCTCTTCTCCTTTCTTCCTTTCCCTCCTCCCTTCCCTCCTCTCTTCTCTTCCCTCCTCTATTCTCTTCTTTTCTTTCCTCAACCCTCTTCTCTTCTTTTCTCTCCTCTCTTCTCTTCCTTTCCCTCCTCTCTTCTCCCTTTCCTCTTCTTTTCTTTTCTCTTCTCTTCCCTCTTCTCCTTCCTCCTCTCTTCTTTTCTCTCCTCTCCTCTCTTCCTTTCTCTCCTCTCTTCTCTTCCCTCCTCCATTCTTTTCTCTTCTCTTCCCTCTTCTGCTTCCTCTTCTCCTCTTTTCTCTTCTCTCTTCCTTTCCCTCCTCTCTTCTCTCTTCCCTCCTCTATTCTCTTCTTTCTCTTTCCTCCTCTCTTCTCTTCCCTCTTCTCCTTCCTCTTCTCTTCTTTTCTCTCCTCTCCTTTCTTCCTTTCCCTCCTCTCTTCCTTCCTCTCTTCTCCCTTCCCTCCTCTCTTCTCTTCCCTCCTCTATTCTCTTCTTTTCTCTCCTCTCTTCTCTTCCTTTCCCTCCTCTCTTCTCCCTTTCCTCTTCTTTTCTTTTCTCTTCTCTTCCCTCTTCTGCTTCCTCTTCTCTTCTTTTCTCTTCTCTCTTCCTTTCCCTCCTCTCTTCTCTCTTCCCTCCTCTATTCTCTTCTTTTCTCTTCCCTCCTCTATTCTCTTCTTTTCTCTTCCCTCCTCTCTTCTCTTCCCTCTTCTCCTCCCTCTTCTCTTCTTTTCTCTCCTCTCCTTTCTTCCTTTCCCTCCTCTCTTCCTTCCTCTCTTCTCCCTTTCCTCCTCTATTCTATTATTTTCTCTCCTCTTCTCCTTCCTCTTATTTTCTTTTCCCTCCTCTCTCCTCTCTTCTCTTCCCTCCTCTACTTCTCCCTTCCCTCCTTTCAGTGTTGGGAAATTAGAGCATGACAATGGTGTTGTGATGTGACTTAGTCCAGTGATTTATGTCTGAAGTTGCAATCCAATTAAAGTATTTTGTTTCATTTATTCAGGCCATTATATAAGATAGCCAGAAGTGTACTTTAGTTACTAATAATTTACTGAAGTATAATCTTATAAAGTGTAATGATCTTGTGGGAGTGCAGTGTGTTTTTTCTTTTCATTTGCTTTTCATTTTGTGAAACTGCTTTAAGACAATAAACACAGTTAAAAATCCCCATATAGAAATAAAAATGAATTGTGTGCTCGTGCGTTTTTCGCCCTCTAGCGGCGAAACATTATAACGTTTCCTCTCTTCGTTCAGTGTAGAATTAAATTCATACTTAGTTCCATAATAATAGGTGTGTGTGTGTGTGTGTGTGTGTGGACACGTGAGGAAATGTTGTAGTTCGTGATTGTTTGGAGACATTTGTGTAATTTCCCATCACAAACCCCAAAATATAGACCAGAAATTGTAGAATACAAGCAAAGTTTAGACTTCAGCATTGTGATGAGAACCTAAGGATATTTCTACATATATATATAATAACAATTAATAAAATATTAATAATAACAATTAATATAATATTATAATAACAATTAATATAATCATTATAATACAGATGAAATACTACTTTACAGAATTTTCTGTTGGTTCTGTAAAGCTACTTTACAACTACGACACTGTTAAAAGCACCATATAAAAATTTAACTTAAGATGTAAAAAATCATTAAAATAATAATAATAATAATAATAATAGTGTACCTGTCATACCTGTGGGGGTCAATGTTTAATGTCCAAACTAAATCCAGATGTTTTAAAGACATGTCCCTTCTGTGCTGATACTGCAACAATGAAGGTCACGTGGTGTTGGATGGGGGTGTAGTGGTGTTGGATGGAGGTGTAGTGGTGTTGGATGGGGGTGTAGTGGTGTTGGATGGAGGTGTAGTGGTGTTGGATGGGGGTGTAGTGGTGTTGGATGGGGGTGTAGTGGTGTTGGATGGGGGTGTAGTGGTGTTGGATGGAGGTGTAGTGGTGTTGGATGGGGGTGTAGTGGTGTTGGTTGGTGGTGGAGTGGTGTTGGATGGGGGTGTAGTGGTGTTGGCTGGGGGTGTAGTGGTGTTGGATGGGGGTGTAGTGGTGCAGCATGGAGGTGTAGTGGTGTTGGATGGAGGTGTAGTGGTGTTGGATGGAGGTGTAGTGGTGTTGGATGGAGGTGTAGTGGTGTTGGATGGGGTGTAGTGGTGTTGGATGGGGGTGTAGTGGTGTTGGATGGAGGTGTTGTGGTGTTGGATGGAGGTGTAGTGGTGTTGGATGGGGGTGTAGTGGTGTTGGATGGGGGTGTAGTGGTGTTGGATGGGGGTGTAGTGGTGTTGGATGGGGGTGTAGTGGTGTTGGATGGAGGTGTAGTGGTGTTGGATGGGGGTGTAGTGGTGTTGGATTTGGTGTAGTGGTGTTGGATGGGGGTGTAGTGGTGTTGGATGGGGGTGTAGTGGTGTTGGATGGGGGTGTAGTGGTGTTGGATGGAGGTGTAGTGGTGTTGGATGGGGGTGTAGTGGTGTTGGATGGAGGTGTAGTGGTGTTGGATGGGGGTGTAGTGGTGTTGGATGGGGGTGTAGTGGTGTTGGATGGAGGTGTAGTGGTGTTGGATGGGGGTGTAGTGGTGTTGGATGGGGGTGTAGTGGTGTTGGATTTGGTGTAGTGGTGTTGGATGGGGGTGTAGTGGTGTTGGATGGAGGTGTAGTGGTGTTGGATGGGGGTGTAGTGGTGTTGGATGGGGGTGTAGTGGTGTTGGATGGGGGTGTAGTGGTGTTGGATGGGGGTGTAGTGGTGTTGGATGGAGGTGTAGTGGTGTTGGATGGGGGTGTAGTGGTGTTGGATGGAGGTGTAGTGGTGTTGGATGGAGGTGTAGTGGTGTTGGATGGGGGTGTAGTGGTGTTGGATGGGGGTGTAGTGGTGTTGGATGGAGGTGTAGTGGTGTTGGATGGGGGTGTAGTGGTGTTGGATGGGGGTGTAGTGGTGTTGGATGGGGGTGTAGTGGTGTTGGATGGGGGTGAAGTGGTGTTGGATGGGGGTGTAGTGGTGTTGGATGGAGGTGTAGTGGTGTTGGATGGGGGTGTAGTGGTGTTGGATTTGGTGTTGTGGTGTTGGTGGGGGTGTTGTGGTGTTGGATGGGGGTGTAGTGGTGTTGGATGGGGGTGTAGTGGTGTTGGATGGAGGTGTAGTGGTGTTGGATGGGGGTGTAGTGGTGTTGGATGGAGGTGTAGTGGTGTTGGATGGGGGTGTAGTGGTGTTGGATGGAGGTGTAGGATGGGGGTGTATTCACTCGGGTCCAATAACAGATCATCTCCCTCACCACATCAGATCTGTCGTGTTAGAAACGTGAAAAAATCCAGAAACGTTAACGCTGTGGAGTGATTTAGGGGTAAAATATTTCATAACACACATTTTTTTTCAGTTTTTATAATACAACACAAGACAAGGCAGTTACACTGATAAGAACACATTCATGGACGGGGACAAAAGACAAAGTTACAACGTTTTACACAAAATATTTACAGTTAAGTGTTAAATGTAAATTTGTCCTAATCTACGTGTTTAAAAATAAAAGCTCTTAATTTCTTTACTTAATCATTATTTTAATCAAATTTGCATTTTAAAGGTTAAAATTGAATTTATTTATCTTAAACATGTCATATAAATTACAATAAGTTGTGCAGCAGAGAGTTAAAACCATAAACTTTAATAATAAATAAAAAACAAACAAGAATACTTCATAGTTTAATTTTAACACGTAGACAACAAACCGAAGTCTCTAATCATCTTTAAAAGCTGAATATCACCGCAGTGTAAACAGTGATGTATCTACACACACACACACACACACACACACACACACACACACACACAGTTATCACGTGCAGATTCAGCCTGTGTTTTAAACGATCTCCTTCTACAGATGATTAATAATTTATTTCAAGTGTTTTTATTTTTGTTTCTATGAGTTTTGAAATAAGTGATATTTGTTCTATAATAACCCAGACTGGGACACATCAGACACACACGTGTGAATTCCGACGTCCATCACGTGTCTGGAACAGGTTTTGCCGCCTCTCGAGACTCAGACGCTGACGCAGATGTAACGAATCCCGGCGTGATGTTTGGATCGAATCCCCCCGCAGTGTTAAAGCTGCTCTGTACTTTACAGTGTGACTTCATCTGTTCTTTCAGTCTCTGAATGTTTGAAATTAACTTCCTGTTTCTTCTGCTTCGTGTTTCAGCGATTGTTCGAAGAAGGCTCGGTGTGTGTGCGCCAGCAGGGACATTCTCTCCCCGAGCACGGCTTCTCGGAAGTTCCGGCGTCTCCAGGCGTAGACGATGCTGTTGAGGAAACCGTGTAGAGAGACTGACACCGCCTGACACACACACACACACACACACACACACAGAGTGCAAGTCAGTTAAACTCGTATGGTGTTGTGACTCAGTGACTTCAGAATATTTAAGGAAATGTGTGGTGTGAGTAAAAGTAAACACACCTGTACGATGAAGAGAGGAAACAAAGTCTCTGTCTCAGAGAAAACGAATGATAATCCGATCAGAACGAGAGCTGGAGAGAGAGAGAGAGAGAGAGAGTCATTAGAATGCCTGGGATTGGGCTAAGAGCACACAGTCCACAGTAACAGTTATTATTTTTATTTTTCATGTTGCTGCAGTCAGAATTCTGAAATCCTCCATAAATAAGTTCAGGAGATGGATGAGGTCATGTGACCAGCTTCACCTCATTTAAGTGGAGTGTTTGAGGTTCCTGCTGTTTTAATGTCGTTAATGAAGATGCATCCACGTAACCTCTCACTCAGCTAAACTCTCTCTGATTTGTGTGTGTGTGTGTGTGTGTGTGTGTGTGTGTGCACCTGGAGTCCAGCAGAAGATGATGACGAGGATCATGTACCTGGCCGAGGACCAGACCCTCTCAGCTCCTCTCACACCCTCCTGGTCGTAACGCCTCAGCCTGAGCTCCAGCCTCCAGTACGTCAACTGCAGATCGACAGAGACATGGCTGTGCAAAAGTTTGTGCACCCTCAAGGATTTAAATACATTTATGTAAACCAATAAGGTATTAAGCTAACAAAGTTTTTCTTTTATTAGTTTTATGGTTACATAATGATATACATTTATATGTGTGTGTGTGTGTATTTCTGTGTGTGTGTGTGTGTGTGTGTGTGTGTGTACTCACAGTACAGGAGATGAGGACAAAGAGCACGCTTGTAAGTGTGAAAATCCTGATAAACTTAGTATGTTGTAAATCCTATTGATGACAGAAAATTATTAGATAAAATGTGTATTAATTAATGGTAATGTTAATGTTAATCTGTGTGTGTGTGTGTGTGTGTGTGTGTGTTACATACCACAGTGGGACAGACTTCATCATCGGTGAGATGAAGGTGGAGGAATAGAATACAACTGCAACAGAACACACACACACACACACACACACACACACACACAAATACACACACAAATACACACACAACTTTTTTTTCACAAGTAGTTGTGTTCAAATTTAAATTAAAATTTTATTTGTCATGTACACAGTCATACACGGTACGATATGCAGTGAAATGCTTTTTCGACTACCAGTGACCTTAAAATAAAAGCTTAAACATAAGAAATAAATATGAATAAAGGTAATACGGTAGAAAATAAAGTTAACTGGTAAAATATACTGTACAAATAAAAATAAAGATATATTGCAGTAAAAGAAATATTGCAGAAAAATGAAATTAACTTGTAAAATATACTGTGCTAAGTAAAATAAAATAGAAATATACTGTACAAATAAAAACAAAATAGATATAATATAGAAATATAAAAGAAGAAAATAGAAATTTGTCCATATAAGTAATGTAAAAAATGGCTGAGGTGTGCAAATATGCATAAAGTGACTTCTTAAAGTGTCTTATTATTAAAGTGATTTGTGCAGTGGTCCATAATGAAAGTATAAGTATATAGTGCAAAAAGTGTGTATGAATGTGTCCATAGTGTCCATGAATGTCCAGTGTTGGATGTAAAACAGATGATATTAGTCCTGTATTGGGTGATTGAGAGACCTTATCGCCTGCGGGAAGAAGCTCCTCCTCAGTCTCTCTGTGTTGGTCTTCAGGGAGCGGAATCGCTTCCCAGACCACAACAGAGAGAACCGTCCATTGTTGGGGTGGCTGAGGTCCTTCATGATCTTCCTGGCCTTGGTCCAGCACCGCCTGCTGTAGATCGAGTGCAGGTCAGGGAGCTCAGTGCGGATGATGCGCTCAGCTGATCTCACCACCCTCTGTAGAGCTCGTCTGTCCTGCATGGTGCTGTTCCCGAACCAGGTCGTGATGTTTCCCGTCAGGATGCTCTCTATGGTGCAGGAGTAGAAATTCCTGAGCACCTTGGAGGGCAGTCTGAAGTCTCTCAAGCGTCTGAGGTGGTAGAGACGCTGCCGGGCATTTTTTACCACGGTGTTGATGTGACAGGACCATGTCAGGTCCTGCGTGATGTGAACACCGAGGTATCAGAAGCTGTCCACTCTCTCCACTGGGCTCCTGTTGATGATGGGGGTCTGGTAGTTCCTCTCCTGCCCTGGAACTACCAGACCCTGGGGGGCTCCAGTGCTGACAGTGAGTGAGACTGAGACATGTCCGCCCATCCTTACTGCCTGTGGTCTGCCAGTTAGGAAGTTGGAGATCCACTGACACATAGATGAGCTGAGTCCCAGGTGCTCCAGATTGGTGGTGAGTGTGGAGGGAATTATGGTATTAAATGCAGAGCTGTAGTCGATGAAGAGCATTTTAACATAAATCCCCCTCCGAGTATCCAGTGAGTGAGTGAGTGTTATAAAAGCTCTTCTATTCTTACTGTTTGTTTTTTTGTTGCTAACTTAAATCCTTGAAAATTTTCCTGATTAAGTTTCTTCTCATCCAAATGTGTGTGTGTGTGTGTGTGTGTGTGTGTGTGTGTGTTTCAGTGTACCTGTTGCAGAAGTGAGCGTCGGGCCTCACACTATTCCCGAAGGCTGGATCTGATGGAGTTAAAGACATCAGAGGAAAAGAAACGGTCCTGATGTAGACCACGTAGCCAATCAGGGGTAGGAGCCTGGGAAATTAATGAGTTAAAAAGAAAAGAGTGAGGAGTATGTTGTTGCTTGTGTGTGTGTGTGTGTGTGTGTGTGTGTGTGTAATGATTGGTACTTTATCTGTAACTCACCACACGAACATGTACAGCAGATCGATCCTCCTCCTCCTGCGATCCTGAGAGAACAAACACTACATTTATATCACAAACACTCACAACTTGCATTTAACTACGTGTAACATATCGTTATAAAAGCCATTTACATATTCATTGATTATAAATATGTAAATAAACAGGTTGTACTTTGGGCTGATGGCGAACGTCCTTAAGACTCTTTCACACAACTCAGAGCAAATCAAATAAAGTTTTTACACCTTAGGACAAAATATTTGAGGTCAATATCAAAATCCTTTTCCTCGGCTACATTTAAAACAAAAATCTGTTTAAAGATCACATTAAATTACTGAAAACCGAAAAAATTAAATATTTTTTATAACTAGAACATTTTACAAAACATGGGATCCTTTAATAATTTATATCGAGAAGAATCTGCCCCTCCAACCTTGAGTCCTCATCCTTGTCCTCAAAATAGTTTTATATCCCCTTTTTTATTTATTTATTTATTATTATTATTATTATTATTATCATTATTATTTATGTATTTTCTTTTGTCTTGTTCAGTTTTATGTTGGTTTTCATTTTGTGGGTAAAAAACGAAAAATGCATGCCTTTGACAGTGTTTCTAATACTGAATGTTTTCAATGTACCTTGTTCTGATAAAAATATAATAATAAAAAAAAGATCACGTTATTGTTAAAGAGAGAGCGAGCGTTCTGGCGTGAGACTAACTTCTTCTTCTTCTTTGTCTTTGGGCTGTTTCCTTTCAGGGGTCACCACAGCGAATCATCTGCCTCCATCTAACCCTATCCTCTGCATCCTCTTCTCTCACACCAACTAACTTCATGTCCTCTCTCACTGCATCCATAAATCTCCTCTTTGGTCTTCCTCTAGACCTCCTGCCTGGCAGTTCCAACCTCAGCATCCTTCTACTGATATATTCACAATCTCTCCTCTGAACATGTCCAAACCACCTCAATCTGGCCTCTCTGACTTTATCTCCAAAACATCTAACGTGGGTTGTCCCTCTGATAAACTCATTCTTGATCCTATCCATCCTTGTCACTCCCAAGGAGAACCTCAACATCTTCAGCTCTGCTACCTCCAACTCTGCCTCCTGTCTTTTCTTCAGCGCCACTGTCTCTAAGCCGTAGAGCATCGCTGGTCTCACCACTGTCCTGTACACCTTTCCTTTCATTCTCGCTGATACTCTTTTATCGCACAACACACCTGACACTTTTCTCCACCCATTCCAACCTGCCTGTACCCGCCTCTTCACCTCCTTTCCACACTCTCCGTTGCTCTGGACTGTTGACCCTAAGTACTTAAAATCCTGCACCTTCTTTACCTCTGCTCCCTGTATCCTCACTGTTCCTCTTGGGTTCCTCTCATTCACACACATGTTTTTCATCTTGCTTAACCTTCATTCCTCTGCTTTCCAGAGTGTACCTCCACCTCTCTAGATTTTCCTCCATCTGTTCCCTGCTCTCGCTACAGAGCACAATGTCATCTGCAAACATCATAGTCCATGGGGACTCCTGTCTCACCTCATCTGTCATCCTGTCCATCACCAGAGCAAACAAAAAGGGGCTTAGAGCTGATCCTTGATGCAGACCCACCTCCACCTTGAACTCTTCTGTCACACCTACAGCACATCTTACCACTGTCTTACAGCTCTCATACATGTCCTGCACCACTCTAACATACTTCTCTGCCACTCCAGACTTCCTCATACAACACCACAGCTCCTCTCTTGGCACCCTGTCGTACACCTTCTCTAAATCTACAAAGACACAAAGCAAATCCCTGTTACCTTCTCTGTACTTCTCCACCAGCATCCTCAAAGCAAATACTGCATCTGATGTACTTTTTATAGGCATAAAACCATATTGCTGCTCACAAATGCTCACCTCTGCCCTTAACCTAGCTTCCACTACTCTTTCCAACAGGTTCATTGTCTGGCTCATTAGCTTTATACCTCTATAATTGCCACAGCTTTGCACATCTCCCTTGTTCTTAAAAATCGGCACTAATACACTTCCCCTCCATTCCTCTGGAATCCTCTCACTCTCAAACGCATTAACATTGAGCATTAAACAGAAAGAAAAAAAGTCTTTTCCTGTCACATGATGTTGATTTTTTTATTGACAGTCATCAAGAAAATCCCTGTGAAGTGAGTATCTGTGCGTGTGTGTGTGTGTGTGTGTGTGTGTGTGTGTGTGTGAGGTATTTATACGAGTGATCACCTGACATGTGAACGCTCCTTCATCTTCCTCCCTCCATCCCTGAACGCTGCGTGCTGACTCACAGGCATAAACGATGACGAGGAGAAAAGAGATGTAGTAAAACGTCTGCGAGACAAAGACGGAGAAATAGATGAGCTCATGGATCATTAACACATGCACACACGCACGCACGCACACACACACACACACACACACACACACACACACACACACACACACACTTGGGACAAGGCAACTGCAACAGAGCTTTATTTGAGAATGTGTGTTTAATGTTGTGTATAAAATATAATTTAAAACATCATGGAAATAATGAAAGTCAATGTATTCTTGTGCTTGGTTATTTATTTATTTATTTATTTATTTATTTATTTATCTGTTTATTTATTTATCTATCTATCCCCCAACCCTTCTCTCTCTCACTCATTATCTTTCTTACAGGTTTGCAGGAGACCTGAAGTCTACCTCAGGGGACTCAGGGCACAAGGCGGGGAACACCCTGGGCACACACACACACACACACACACACACACACACACACATAGACTACAGGCAATGTGCAAACACTTATTATCCTAATCTGCATGTGTTTGAACTGTGGGAGGAAACTGGAGCACCCAGAGGAAACCCACCAAGCACGGGGAGAACATGCAAACACCACACACACACACACACACACACACACACACCGACCTGGGATGGGAATCGAACCTGGACCCTGAAGGTGCGGGGCCCCAAACCATTTATTATTAGTATTAATAGTGTTACAGGACAGTTACAGGCCCTGACAAAGTATTTCTGCTCTGTTAGATTTATAAAGAATAACTCACTCCAGACTGCACAGTTCTATAAAAACCCATGAGACACGTGAGCCTTAACTGGATTAGTTTTCTTTAACTGCACTGTCTGGAGTGGGTTCTTTTTTTTTACACTAACACCACAATAATCTGCAAACACTTAAAGAAAAGACACACTGTGCATTTGATCCTTTTATAGTTTCATCTAATCTCATGGAACAAGAAGTGAGTTCCTCTCGTCACTAATCTTATAGCAGCCACAAACACTCGATCCCTCACCAGTCTCTCTTTATTCTCTCTTTCTAGAAAAAAAAAATCTCCACTGAGAAACTATAAAAAAGCTGTAATCTCCTCTGTCCTGAAGATGTGAGAACCTTCCAGATCCAGCTTTACCTCTGTCTGATACACAACACTGACACTGGAGACTCCTTCCACTGGTGATCACAAACACATCACTTCTTACACAAAACTTCATCACATCATATGTTGAGTTGTTTCTATAATGAATTAGAACTATTACTGTTTATCTATCTTCAATAAATAAATATAGCGGTGTGTGACTTACTGATTATATTTACATTTTAGCATCAAATGGAAACCTCATCATGACTAAACATTTAAGAGTCGTGTGTGTGTGTGTGTGTGTGTGTGTGTGTGTGTGTGTGTGTGTGAGTGACCTGTGTCTCTTTCACTTCGCTGTTTACTCAGGCTGCCTTATCACTGCTTTATGACTGCTCAGTGCAGTGTCTCATTCTCACATGATGTGATTCCTCACCAGAGACAGAGCTAACCCTGCGCTGCACACCACTTCCCCGCTCCACACCGCTCCGGACCGCAGGAAGTTCGTCAGAGCCGTGAAGCTGAGGCAGAGGGAGGCCAGGAGGTCCGCTAGAGCCAGCTGGATCAGAGGCTTCGCCTGCAGCACACACACATATAGTATCATTTTTACTACACACTGTGCTAAAATAATAATTATTCAAGTTTCAGGCATCAGACTCAATTTCCCAGAATGCATCACAGCCTACAAACATGCCTTCCTTCGATACGAATTCCCAGTTTACACGCTCAGGTTTGGTTAGGCTTAGAATCCACTGTGTGCTGTTTAAAGCAGTCTGTACACCGAGACCTGTGACTTCTGGTTCTGGTGGTCTTGAATCAGGTGGTAAGAACATGACTTGGTACAAGCACTTCCTCCCGCTGTTCCAGGCAGTGTTTGATGCCTTCTCAGAGATAAGATGCTCTCTGTCAGGTACAGCGAAGTAATGATGCATGGAACAGCGAGCAGTACATGGAATGTGTCTCCACTTCAGTGTGTATTTCACCAGGGACTCAGTGCAGACCTGCTCATTACACGAAGAGACGACCAGGCCGTTTGTCCACCTGGACAACCCACTGAGGAACTCACAGATGCAGTCTAGACAGATCAGGCTGGACCATGCTGTGTGTCACTGTGAGCAGCGGTGTATTTGTTCTGGTGGTCTATGGCACTGTGCAGCACCAATGTGCCAGTCATCCACACCCAAGTCAGAGAAATCAGCCTTGTGTAAGGTGTAAACACACCTTACACCTGGCTGGTGAGAAGCAATCACACCACAACTCACCAGAATTTTACATTCATTCTGTTTAGTTTTGTTACAGCACTGATTGACTTCAGCACAACGTCTTTAACCGCGCTACAGCTGAGAAGCTCCACCCGGCACCATCACCAACACAACAATCCCATTAGGTATGGAAACCCTGGATGAGGAAACCATCTGTCATTCATCACACAAAACCTGTCCAAGTCAGTGCTCTTAACCTTGAAAACATCTCCAACCAGGCCATGGAAGAGGAGACTCAAACCTGGCTCAGGCACTCCAGAACCCAGAAGAACCCACCTTTCATTCTGACTGCGCCTTACTGAATACTGTTTCCTGTTTATAGTCATGTTAGTGTTGAATGATTATAGTATATTAAGGTTTATTAGGCTATGTCTTCATACTTACAAATAATAATGAGAGGATTATTATTATTATTATTATTATTATTATTATTATTATTATTACTGTTGTTATTACCATTACCCATAGTATTAGTAATATTTAATATAATATGTTGGATAAAACAATCTATAAATATACTATAAAAGATGTTTTTATGTTATATATCATGAGAAATGATTCAAGCTATTAGAATGTTTTCTTTCAGACTCTGAAGCTGCTGGAGGAAAAGTCACGCGTCTGTGTTTCTCTGTTAACTTAAATCAATAAGAGTAAAACCAGATAATACACCTAGCTACAGTAGTTATGCAATCCAAGGTAAGCTACAGGTCACACACACACACACACACACACACACACAGTAATGAAGTGATGATTCAGATTTACCTGTTCATGGAGGTTTTTTCTCTTTACAATCGAGGTGATGAAAACAGAGCAGCTTCCTATTAAACTGTAAATAAAATAAAGTGTTACTGCACTCTGTGCTGGAGCAGTGTGTGTGTGTGTGTGTGTGTGTGTGTTGTGAGAGAGAGAGAGAGAGATAGAGAGAGAGAGACGGGGGTGGACGCTGTCCAGGGGGTAGAGGTGCTGAAACGCACAGTGTGGGCTGTTTACACTCATCTTCTTTAGAGTTTTATGAAGCTTTATGAAGCTCCTCTCTGTATAGAGACATTTCTAACACTCACACTAAACAACTTTGGAAAAATATTGTCTCAAAAAAGTTCGCTTTTATGAAAATATATTAATATGTTTAAAAAGTATACTCTATAATTTAAAAGCGTGTCTGACGAGTGTTGTGACGTCATCCCTTAAACTTCGATTTGTTTTTTTTTAAACTGGAAATTAATTTGGCAACTTATTATTGTTGTTCTAATTAAAATGTTGTTGTTGTTGTTGTTGTTGTAATTAGTAGTAGCGAGTCACTGGCGACCTTTAAGCGACGAATAAAGACCTGTTTGTTTCTGAGGTGTTTGGGTCAACGCCCAAAAGAAACACAAAAGAAAAAGAAACGAAATAATGTAATAAATCCCCCCCCATGTGATATGGGGACATGGGGACATGGAGACATGTGGACATGGAGACGTTGTGAAGGTTTCATGCTGTTGTTCTGTCTGTATGTCGGGTTTCATATTAAACGCGTTACGTCATATTTATAGAGTCAATAAAAATATACTGTTTTATTTCGGGGTTAAATTTGTTGTTGTAAAGTGAGCGTGAGACTGCAGATCATCTATTCACACACACACACACACACACACACACACACACACACGATATACTGTACACATTTATACTGTATAAAGTGTGTTATAACTGGTGACAGGTGATGAAGCTCTATAGCGCTGAGACTCGAAGAGAAACTCACCTGAGACTGAGACAGGAGACATACACGGAAGAGAGAGCTGTGAGCTGTAACACACACACACACACACACACAGAGGGGGAGAGAGAATATTTAATCTCAGTGTTTATGATTAATCTCCTGTTCTGCTCGGCTGAGATCACATTCAGCACATTACTCACACACACACACACACACAACAACAACAACAACAACAACACCAGGAATAAACACCCACAGTGAGACATGTCCTCCTGAGAGACACCTGAACACAGACTGAACTGCTTCAGTACAGAAAGGAAGACTCGGTCCTGTGTTTATTAGATTCGAGATGAACTTGTATCATAAGTCTGTCTGTTTATATTTCAGTGATATTTTAATGTTTATTCTAATCCGGACTAATTGAGACTTCTGTACCTCTGGATCTGTTAATCCGCCGCTGGAGCTCATGGCGCAGGATTAAAAAGCAAAACCTCCAGAGAATTAAACCTGAAGAACTTCCACATAGACCTTCATGATCCACTCAGTGTGGAGGAGGAACCCGCGGTGCAGATGATAATAATAATAATAATAATAATAATAACAACACACTCCCACGAGCCGGGCTGCTGACTCTCCGCGTGCTGTTTTATACGCAGCAGGTTGTGGGCGGTGCTTTAATTACCTGCGCGGCAGGTACAGTAGGCACGAGCGCGGCGCTGATTGGCTGGAGTGACTAAATCCCGCCCCCCCAGCACTGTTAGACTTTACACTTCTTTAGGTTTAACTAAAACTAAGTAACTAAAATCTCAGCGTCTTTATTATTTTATTATATTTTCTTTATTATACTAATTAATCACTCCCCATCTGACCTGATTATTACCACATTACATTATCAGTTATCTTACTTACTTACGTTTACAGTAAAACACTTCTACCATAACTGTCAGTTATCGTACTTTTTCTGTATATTTTTATTTCCTTTACTGTAATCCTTGTAAATCAAATCATTATTGTTAAGCTGCATCTAAAATATATATATTATTTTTCTTGATTTAGTACACTTTTAAACTACAAACTCATCTGTAGTGAAACACTGGAAATTATTTATTAATCCATCATTTTATCATCAAGTTATTAATCCATCCATCTTTAGTCCACATGTAAATACATGGATTATATTTTCAATAAAACACTGACACATATTTATTCATCAGCATAATAATCATGTTCAATATAGTTAATATGTGTAGACACATATTATATACACATCTATCTAATATTTTCCTATCTATCTATCTATCTATCTATCTATCTATCTATCTATCTATCTATCTATCTACAGTATCTATCTAATCTCTTGTCAGATTTATCTATGGTTAAGGTCATCCTGTCTGATAGTGTTAAATAAACACTGTGAACTTCACTATGTAATCACTGGAATTTATTTAATGTAATTAATGTATTTAATGTATGCATGTGTGAAACATCATGGTCCAAGCAATAACATTTCTAATCAAAATCAGTGCTCATGTGCTTTTTATAAAGCTTTCAAATATACTACATTCACTTTAGATACAGTATTTCAACATTAAAAACAATATCATAAACTTCACAGTGTGTATATAAAGCATGAAGAAAACTGTGAATATTACAAAGAGAGGACATAAACAATATATTCATAAAATTCATATCAGATCTAAACTATGTTGTCTGCATGAGTTCATTAAACTCCTGGAACATTTATGTATCCACATTAAGGACAGAATTTCCACGCAAGTGGGATATGAGAGTTGATTAAAAATAAATAATGGTAAAATTTGTATCTTATTTATGTTACACTTAATAAATAGAATTAAGTACATTTATAAGCTTAAATTATTGTAGTGACACTGACATTGTAAAAGCTAAACAGGTTATTCACACCTCTTTGAGTGTGTGTTTCTAACAGTGATGGGTCATCTGACACTATGACTGTGTAACATAAAGTTTTATAATCTCATGTGCATTTCATGACACAGTGCTCAGGTATGTCAAGTGAACAAACCGGTTTAACCCAAGAACATGCTCGGTCAGTGTTTACACGTTCACTGTCGCCCTCTAGTGGACCGAAGGAGCAACTGAGCAACACAACACCTCGTATTAGGTGACACTGATTTGAATCAAAGTTGAAGACAGTGATGCTTTACCAATTGGTGTTAATGTGTTCTCTCTCTTTAAAAAATATTATAAATTTACACACACCCTTCTTCAGTTAGAGCTTTATCCTGGTCGGGGTCACGCTGGAGACGGAGCCTACTGTATCCCAGAACTCTGGTAAACATGCTTCCAGAAAGTGATTTATGGGGGAAATTAGCACAGCATTCATTCAAGTGGCAGCATGATGTTTGTGAGCTGGAAGAAAACCAGAGAACCCAGAGAAATCTGGAGAGAGAGAGAGAGAGAGAGAGAGAGAGAAAAAGGTAAAAGTGACAAAAACAAGAATGAAAAACACTCAAATTGAAAAGCTCTTGTGTTATCCATGGTCTGGAGAAGATGCTAAAGGAGGGGAACGAGGACATGCTGGAAAACAGGTTGAGAATAACAAAGAAGCTATGAACTTCAAAAAACTTTCATGGACCAAACACACCCGGGAATGCTCTCAGTTTAAGACCCTCACCTCAGGTAACCAGTACCACTCTATATGAATCAGTACCACACGGCACCTGAACACGGGTTTCTCCCCAACAGCAGTCACTCTTCAAAGTAAGTTATTCGAGAATTATTGTAATTTTGGATTTGATTTAGTACTAATTGCTTATTGTGTCTGCACCTTTTGCTTGTTTGTATTTCTGTACGTTTCCACACCTGTCACTCACCTGTCACCTCACTTTACATGTGATTTTACTGATATGACAAGTTTAATTGTTGTGCACTGGTTCCTAAGGTTTCCTTCAGTTTTAATACAGCTAAGTTTTATTAATCATTGTTGCATAACTATCAGACAAGCGGTCCGGTCAACTTACTTAACCGTAAATTCCTGTAAATTTATGCTGAGTCTCTTCTTTATTATACTTTATCTAATTCCATTCTTTTCAACATTTATTCAACAATGTAAAACACTGAAATAGAAGGTGAGTCTATATGAGTATGATGAGAATACTGGGTCTTTCAGGAAGAAGAAAAGAAGTGCATGTGTTTTACTTACATTGTTAATGATTAGCTAAAATATGAGAACTGTTTCTACTGATTGAACCCAAACACTTCAGTGAAGCCTGAGAGAACAACTGCTCTGAATACACATACTGCATCTGTAAGGTTTTATAATATTGTAAGATAATGTAATCTAATGAGAAGATTCCTGTGCTGTGAGAACAGAGCCCTCACTGTGCTTCCTCATGCCTAGTAACACCTTCTACTGTATATCCTGTACCCAGACGAGGATACGTCCAGACGGCTCGTGTCCTCTAGAACCCTTTAGTTTAATCAGGGGAATGTGAATGCCTCTCCTCTCTCCTGTCTGTCTCCGGGTCCCTCTAGGACTGACATGTTAATGAGGGGTTCTTTTGATGTTCGAGATGTAGCACTGTTTAAATGTGCTCTCTTTACTGAGAATAAACAGAGATCTTCAGACACAACAAGAAATAACTCTTCTTCTCTTAGCTTAAAACTAAGCTTGGACACACAGCATCTAAAACTCACCAAAACCTCCTTCAGTCTAAATGCAAAACCGAGATCAGCATCAGGAAAAAGTATTTGCTCCCTTCCTTTTTTCTTCTTTGCATATTAGTCACACTGAAATGATCGAGCTCACCAAACAAAATGTAATATTACACAATGTTTTCATTTATAAAGGGGAAAAAAAACTGTCCAAAACCTTAGAAATACTTTTCACTGTACTGTACATTATTCACTCTCAAAATATTACTCTTTAATCTTCTTTTCCTTGTATGTAGGTTTTTGAGTAGTGAGTCTAAGGTGGGAATATTTAATTATGCCTCTGACACGTGACTGTCTGACAACTTCCGCGCTTCCCTTTATGACGTCATTGAGCTGTTTAATAATGAATGTATCCAATAATACAGACTGGAATCACGCGCTCCTGCGGTGACGTCATGCGGACAGAACGCGACCTAACGGAATTAAAGCACAAAGTGTCAAAAGAATCGAATCCTGATGGGTTCAACCATATCATCGATCTTCGGGAGACTTTTTGGCAAAATGAACATGAGGATATTAATGTGTGAGTGTGTGTGTGTGTGTGTAAAGTCTCTGTCTGTGTGTGTGTGTGTGTAAAGTCTCTGTCTCTCTGTGTGTGTGTGTGTGTAAAGTCTCTGTCTGTGTGTGTGTGTAAAGTCTCTGTCTCTGTGTGTGTGTGTGTGTAAAGTCTCTGTCTGTGTGTGTGTGTGTGTGTGTGTGTGTAAAGTCTCTGTCTCTCTCTCTGTGTGTGTGTGTAAAGTCTCTGTCTGTGTGTGTGTGTAAAGTCTCTGTCTCTGTCTGTGTGTGTGTGTAAAGTCTCTGTCTGTGTGTGTGTGTGTGTGTGTGTAAAGTCTCTGTCTCTCTCTCTGTGTGTGTGTGTAAAGTCTCTGTCTCTGTGTGTGTGTGTAAAGTCTCTGTCTCTGTGTGTGTGTGTGTGTGTGTGTGTAAAGTCTCTGTCTCTCTCTCTGTGTGTGTGTTTAAAGTCTCTGTCTCTGTGTGTGTGTGTAAAGTCTCTGTCTCTGTGTGTGTGTGTGTGTGTGTAAAGTCTCTGTCTGTGGTGTGTGTGTGTGTGTGTGTGTGTGTAAAGTCTCTGTCTCTGTGTGTGTGTGTGTTTAAAGTCTCTGTCTCTGTGTGTGTGTGTAAAGTCTCTGTCTCGTGTGTGTGTGTGTGTGTGTGTAAAGTCTCTGTCGTGTGTGTGTGTGTGTGTGTGTGTGTAAAGTCTCTGTCTGTGTGTGTGTGTGTGTGTAAAGTCTCTGTCTCTGTGTGTGTGTGTTTAAAGTCTCTGTCTCTCTCTCTGTGTGTGTGTGTAAAGTCTCTGTCTGTGTGTGTGTGTGTGTGTGTGTGTAAAGTCTCTGTCTCTGTGTGTGTGTGTGTTTAAAGTCTCTGTCTCTGTGTGTGTGTGTAAAGTCTCTGTCTCTGTGTGTGTGTGTGTGTGTGTAAAGTCTCTGTCTCTGTGTGTGTGTGTGTGTGTGTAAAGTCTCTGTCTCTGTGTGTGTGTGTGTGTGTGTGTGTTTAAAGTCTCTCTCTGTGTGTGTGTGTGTGTTTAAGTCTCTCTGTGTGTGTGTGTGTGTGTGTGTGTGTGTGTGTGTGTGTTTAAAGTCTCTCTGTGTGTGTGTGTGTGTGTGTGTAAAGTCTCTGTCTGTCTGTGTGTGTGTGTGTGTGTGTGTGTGTTTAAAGTCTCTGTGTGTGTGTGTGTGTGTGTGTGTGTGTGTGTGTGTGTGTAAAGTCTCTGTCTGTGTGTGTGTGTGTCTCTGTGTGTGTTTGTGTGTGTGTGTGTAAAGTCTCTGTCTGTGTGTGTGTGTGTGTGTGTGTGTGTGTGTGTGTGTGTGTGTAAAGACTCTGTCTGTGTGTGTGTGTGTGTGTGTGTGAGTGTGTAAAGTCTCTGTCTGTGTGTGTGTGTGTGTAAAGTCTCTGTCTGTCTGTGTGTGTGTGTGTGTGTGTGTAAAGTCTCTGTCTGTGTGTGTGTGTGTGTGTGTGTGTGTAAAGTCTCTGTCGTGTGTGTGTGTGTGTGTGTGTGTGTGTAAAGTCTCTGTCTGTGTGTGTGTGTGTGTGTGTGTGTGTGTGTAAAGTCTCTGTCTGTGTGTGTGTGTGTGTGTAAAGTCTCTGTCTGTGTGTGTGTGTGTGTAAAGTCTCTGTCTGTCTGTGTGTGTGTGTGTGTGTGTGTGTGTGTGTGTGTAAAGTCTCTGTGTGTGTGTGTGTGTGTGTGTGTAAAGTCTCTGTCTGTGTGTGTGTGTGTGTGTGTGTGTGTGTGTGTGTGTGTGTGTAAAGTCTCTCTGTCTGTGTGTGTGTGTGTGTGTGTTTAAAGTCTCTCTCTGTGTGTGTGTGTGTGTGTGTGTGTGTGTAAAGTCTCTGTCTGTCTGTGTGTGTGTGTGTGTGTGTTTAAAGTCTCTCTCTGTGTGTGTGTGTGTGTGTGTGTGTGTGTAAAGACTCTGTCTGTCTGTGTGTGTGTGTGTGTGTGTGTGTGTGTGTAAAGTCTCTGTCTGTGTGTGTGTGTGTGTGTGTGTAAAGTCTCTGTCTGTGTGTGTGTGTGTGTGTGTGTGTGTGTGTGTAAAGTCTCTGTCTGTGTGTGTGTGAGTGTGTGTGTGTGTAAAGTCTCTGTCTGTGTGTGTGTGTGTGTGTAAAGTCTCTGTCTGTGTGTGTGTGTGTGTGTGTGTGTGTAAAGTCTCTGTCTGTGTGTGTGTGTGTGTGTGTGTGTAAAGTCTCTGTCTGTGTGTGTGTGTGTGTGTGTGTGTAAAGTCTCTGTCTGTGTGTGTGTGTAAAGTCTCTGTCTGTGTGTGTGTGTGTGTGTGTGTGTGTAAAGTCTCTGTGTTTGTGTGTGTGTGTGTAAAGTCTCTGTCTCTGTGTGTGTGTGTGTGTGTGAGTGTGTGTGTGATGTAGCGCGCGACCAGTTCTGTACAGTTATGTTAATGAGTTAATTAGTGTAAATTTAATTGATCAGTTTTACTGAAACTCAACTGTGTGTAAATTAATACTCATAAATTCTGACCTTAACAGTTAAGACACGTTATAACGCGTTATTACTGAGAGTTAACTGTAATTTCAGCATCACAAACTGAGCAGATTATTTTACTGTCATTAATATTAAACATTTATTTTTACAGAATGTGGATTTGTTTAATCTGTTTATTGTAAACCACATTCACAGCAATATATTATTTAAAAAAAGCTCAGATTCTAGTGTTTCTTTTGGTTTTTATGCAATAATTCTAATCTGTCATAAAATAATAAATTATTGTTTATTAGTTTAATTTATTATCTGTATGTTTTAATACAAAACTAACAGGTTTAACTGAATTCAATAATTAGAGGCTCTGTGTGGGCTGTCATTTAAATTATATACACACCCGCTCAAAAGTTTGTACACCCCTCTCTAACTCCATGCCCGTCCCTGATGTTTATTTCTCTCTACACTGTAAAACAATACTGAAGGTGTTTATTATCCAAAACACACAATAATCTCCTCTGAACAGTTGATATTGAGATGTTTATCTGCTCCTTCTGCTCTGTAAAGCTTCATAACGGCTCTAATCTGAGCTGCTGGTTGTTAATTGGTGATTTCTGAGGCTGGTGACTCTAAATGAACTTCTCATTTCATCATGATGGGTTTCACAAACACACTCGACACGATACTGTTCTTATAGGGACTGATCCAGAACAGCTGAGCTTCATGTCTTATAATAACATCTGACTGTTACTGCTGTTGTTATATAATTACATAATTCCATATGTCTTATTTGTACAATATATTGTGGTAGAATGTAGTAAATAAATCACTAAACAAAAACAAAGTAATTTGCACGCAATCCTGAACCTTTGAGTGATAGTGTAGTGTATATAACTTTTTTTTTAATAATTTATTGTTAATTGTTATTATTACTGTTAATATTATTATTTATTAAAATGTAATTATTATTATTATTGAAATAAATTATAATAAATATAGTCACAAAAATATATACAATTTCTGTTTTATTAATTCATTATGTTTAGTGGGTTTGGACGCAGCAGGTAAAACAACCATACTGTACCGGCTGAAGCTCGGAGAGGTCTTCACCACCATCCCTACCATCGGTGAGAATACATTGTGTGTGTCAGAATATTTTACTCAGATTATATTGGTTTACACCTGGTGAATGAGGGTAAATGAGGAAGCGTTAAACGGTTCCCCTGTTAGATGATGATGAGCTGTAGGTGTTGGTACTGAGGCCCGGGGACGAGCTGTCGTCGTGGCAGTGCCGTGTGAAGCTGTTCAATTTCCTTCTGCAGGGTTTAATGTGGAGACTGTGGAGTACAGGAACATCTGCTTCACCGTCTGGGACGTCGGGGGTCAGGACAAAATCCGTCCTCTGTGGAGACACTACTTCCAGAACACTCAGGTACACACTGCTATTTAAACTTTCTAAAGTATTTATCATAAATTCCAAACATCATTTTTGTTTCTGTTTTTAGTAACACTAATATATATTTATTAAATACTAATGCTGTGTGTGTGTGTGTGTGTGTTTTGTCTTCAGGGTCTGATCTTCGTGGTGGACAGTAACGACCACAAGCGATTGTCCGAGTCTGCTGATGAGCTCTCCAAAATGGTGAGGATTTAGCCTTAATGTGTGAGGAACGTGTGATGTGGTGCTGATTAATGCGCCATGACAATAATGTGTATATACTGTGTGTGTGTGTGTGTGTGTGTGTGTGTGCAGCTGCAGGAAGATGAGCTGAAGGACATCGTGTTGCTGGTGTTCGCCAACAAACAGGATCTACCCAACGCCATGCCGGTCAGCGAGGTCGTAGAGAGACTGGGCCTGCAGAATCTGCGCAGCCGAACGGTACACACACACACACACACACGTAGACACACACATACACACACACACAGTCTTGCAGTAATATACACACACACACACGCTCTCAAACACATATGCACACAATTCCTCGGCCACAATAAGATGTTTCTGTCCTTCTTCTTACTGTGTGTGTGTGTGTGTGTGTGTGTGTGTGTCTATGATCCTTGTCTCTTTAGTGGTTTGTTCAGGCCGCATGTGCTACACAAGGACCCGGACTCATAGAAGGACTGGACTGGTTAGCCAATGAGCTGTCCAAGCGCTAATGCTGTCCATCACCATAGACCAAGAGACAGAGAGACAGATAAAGTTTTCATCTATGGACTCTGTTATAATGTGTGTGAGTGTATGTTTTGAAGCTTTTCTCAGCGTGCTCAGTGTGAAGGTGAGATGTTAATCAGAGCTCCTCCTCACTGTAACAGCTGAGCCGCCGCGCTGTGAGTCCTCACACTGTAACACTCCTGCACTCGTCCTTTATCTTCCCCAAGTAAAAGCAGCAGGAGAATCTGGAGGTGCCATGAGATCCACATCTACTCCACACACACATTCCATTGGTGTCCCACAGGGCTTAGTACTTGGTCCTCCTCTGTTCTCCCCTGGTGAGGTCATTTCCTCTCACAGCCTTTTATACCATTGTTATGCAGCTGACTGTCAAGAACTAACCTGAGATGACCAGAAGACGTAGCTTTAGCGGTTAGCCCTTTGTAGCGTGAATGGTAAACCCAAACGCGGATGAAACACGAGTAGGCAGGATAATCACGCTTTTAGTCTAAGGACTCTCACAGATGGGGAGTAAGGGAAAGACACAATCTAACCCGCGTCCTATAAATACACACTCGATCAGGAATTGAAACCAAAAAGGTGAGTACTCACAGTTAGAAGCAGGAATCAGACGTGGCATCGGCTAAACTCAATGACTGAGCGAGGTGCTATGGTTTGTTTACCTCTTTTATACTTCCTGGTTTGCGACCGCTTAACTTCCGGGTCCTAGTGCCGGTCGCGTTCCGAGTGTGCATGACAGTACCCCCCTGTCCAGGACCGGCTCCAGACGGTCCTGAGGTGGAGGATACCCTGTGACGGTAGTCCCGGATGAGCTCAGGATCGAGGATGAACCGTGCTGGGACCCAAGATCGCTCCTCGGGGCCGTAGCCTTCCCAATCGACCAGGTACTGGGTGCCCCTGCCCCGAGGTCGCGAATCGAGGATTCGTCGCACGGTGTACGCGGGACCGCCGTCAATGATTCGGGGAGGAGGAGCAGGGGGGGTGGGTGGAACCAGAGGTGAAGTGATGAAGGGTTTTAGCTGTGATGTATGGAAGACTGGGTGGATCCGGAGCGCCGCAGGCAGCTGGAGCCGGTAGGTGACAGGGTTAATCCGTAACGTGATGCGGTATGGTCCGATGAACCTTGGTGATAGTTTTCTTGATTCGGTGTGCAGATGGAGGTTTTTAGTTGATAGCCATACCTTGTCACCTACGTGGTACAACCGTCCCGGTGGGTGTCGGCGGCGATGCTGGGCGACGTAGCTGGTGTTGGCTCGCTGGATGGCGCGATTCGCTTGATTCTATATCTGCCGACACCTACGGACCAACTGTTGGGCCGATGGTACGTCAACCTCCGGTTCTTGATGGTCGAACATGGGAGGATGGAAACCATGGCACACCTCAAATGGGCTTAGGTTGGTGGCTGAGGAGACGTGTAGGTTGTGGGACAGTTCGGCCCATTTGAGGTAGCGGGCCCAGGAGCGCTGGCGATCGGACACGAAACATCTCAGGTAGCGCTCCAGTTGTTGGTTGGTCCGTTCCGTCTGACCATTAGTCTGGGGATGGTAACCGGACGACAGACTACAGGTGGAATTGATCAGACGGCAGAAGGCCTTCCAGAACCGGGCCGTGAACTGGGGCCCTCTGTCCGAGACGATGTCCTTTGGGAACCCATGCAGTCGGACTACGTGTTCCAAAATCAATTCTGCGGTGTCTTTAGCTGATGGGAGTCCGGCTAGGGCCACCAGGTGCACGGCCTTGGAGAACCGATCAACGATGGTTAAAATGGTGTCCTTACCCTCTGAAACCGGCAGGCCCGTGATGAAATCCAGGGCGATGTGCGTCCAGGGCCGTCGAGGAACTGGGAGTGGTTGGAGTTCTCCTGGAGTTGGTTGGTTTGTGTCTTTTGCCCTGGCGCACACCGGGCACGCCTGAACGAACTCGCGGACGTCTCTCCTCAAGGAGGGCCACCAGAACGCTCGTTGGATAAATGATAAGGTTCGTCGCGCCCCAGAATGTCCGGCGATGGTGGACGAATGCCCCCATTGGAGAACCTCCGCTCGCAGCTGTTGGGGTACGTAGAGTCGTCCAGGCGGCACACCTGCCGGTTCGGTCTCCGCCGCCTGTGCCTGGCGGACCCTGGTCTCCAAATCCCAGTGGAGGGGTGCGAGGATTCGGGATGGGTGGATGACAGGCACGGGTTCCGTCCGGGGGAGGTCGTCCTCATACTGGCGTGATAGGGCGTCGGCTTTGGTGTTCTTCGACCCCGGACGGTAAGAAAGATGGAAATTATATTGTTCGAAAAATAGTGCCCACCGTGCCTGTCGTGGATTGAGCTGCTTAAGGTTCTTGATGGTGATCAGGTTTTGGTGATCGGTCCAGACGATGAATGGCTCACTGGCGCCCTGGAGCCAGTGACGCCATTCCTCCAAAGCCCACTTTATGCCCAACAGCTCGCGGTCCCCTACCCCGTATCGCTGCTGAGTGGGGTCAAATTTTTTGGAGAAGAAACTGCAAGGGTGCAGTTTCTGGTCTGGACCTCGCTGGGAGAGAACCGCGCCGGCGCCCACATCCGACGCGTCCACCTCCACAACGAAGGGTTTATTGGCATCCGGATGAAGAAGAATCGGGGCGGTGGTGAAACGATGGCAGAGTTCCTTGAAGGCTGAGATGGCGGTGGGATTGAGCTGAAATGGGTGAGGTGAGGGCCTGGTCAATGTGGTCAATGGTGCTGCAACTGTACTGTAGCCCCGGATAAAGCGACGATAGAAGTTCGCAAACCCGAGAAACCGCTGAAGCTGTTTGAGTGTCCTGGGTAAGGGCCAGTGACGTACAGCTTCTAGCTTCTGCGGGTCCATGGCCACACCCTGGGGCGAGATGACAAAACCCAGGAACGTGGTGGAGTGCTGGTGAAAAGCACATTTTTCCAGCTTGCAGTACAGTTGGTGAGCGAGCAATCTCTTTAAAACAGCACGTACGTGTTGGATATGTTCTTCCAGGTGGCGGGAGTAGATGAGGATGTCGTCCAGGTAGACGAACACCCATCGGCCCAGCATGTCTCGGAGGACGTCATTTATGAATTGTTGGAAGGCCGAGGGTGCGTTGCAGAGTCCAAATGGTATGACCAGGCTCTCATAATGTCCGGTGGGTGTGATGAAAGCCGTCTTCCACTCATCACCCTCTCTGATGCGCACCAAGTTGTAGGCGCTCCGGAGGTCCAACTTGGTGAATATGGTGGCACCAGAAAGGGCGTCCAGGGCTGAGTTGGTGAGTGGTAGTGGATGTCTGTTCTTAATGGTGATGTTGTTTAGCCCCCGATAGTCGACACATGGGCGAAGTTCGCCCCCTTTCTTCTTGACGAAGAAGAACCCCGCGGCGGCAGGCGAGGTGGATGGCCGGATGGTTCCCTGACGGAGGGCGTTGGTGACGTATTCCTCCATCGCCTGCGTCTCCGAGGTGGATAGCGAATAGAGATGGCCGCGGGGAGGGACGGAGCCCGGCTGAAGTTCTATCGCCAGGTCGTAAGGGCGATGAGGCGGGAGATGGGTGGCGCGTTTCTTACAAAAAACTTCAGCCAGGTCTCGATAGGCGATAGGGATGGCGTTGGTGTCGACGTCGGGGGCCTCGGACTCCCTGGAACACGTCCCAGTCCGTGCCTGTAGGCAGAGTTCGGTGCAGGTCGGCCCCCACTGGAGAATCCGGTTCCGGGTCCACGAAATGATCGGGTCATGCTGTAACAGCCAGGGATAGCCGAGGATGATGGGCGGTGATGAGATGGTGGTAAGGTGAAATTGGATCTGCTCCTGGTGTTGGTCTATGGCGAGCGTGATGGGTTGGGTCTGATGGGTGATAGGGCTGGATGATAAGGGCCGACCGTCGACCGAAGTGATGTTTACCGGCTGGGATAACGCCTCAGTCCTCACCCCCAAATCTTTGGCATAATTAGAGTCAATGAAGTTACCCGCGGCACCGGAGTCGATGAACGCGGCGCTTCGAACTCGTTTGTGGCCAATTTGGAGGTTTACCTGAACCGTGAAACGTGAGATGGTGGCGTCGATTGTGGAGGAGAGGTGGAGGGGGCCCGGTGAGTCTCTCCTTCCACTCACCGGGGCTGCGCGTTTCCCGGGCGAATTGGACAAGTAGCTCGGTGGTGCGCCGCCGACCCACAGTAGGCACACAGCCCCTCTCGATACCGTCGTTCGCGTTCCGCCACGGTCAGGGAGGCGCGTCCTAATTGCATGGGTTCCCCGGCTCCGGTGTCAACCACGGCAGGAGGTGGAGATCCGATAGGTCCAGTAGTGGAGGTGGTGAAAGCAGTAGGTGGTCGTGGCGTGGTGTAGGAGAAGGTAGGTGCAGGCGGCAGGGTCCTAGGGGCTGGCTTCGGGCGAGAGAGGATGCGTTGATCGATACGGAGGGAGAGCTGGATCATCCCCTCCAGGGTAGCAGGAAGCTCTCGCCCGGCGAGCTCGTCTTTGATACGTGGAGCCAGTCCCTCGTAGAAGGATGTCCGGAGCGCGGCATCTCCCCAGTCGGTCTGCACAGCGAGGGTCCGGAACTCAGCAGCGTACCGGCTCACGGACGATCCTCCCTGCCGCAGATGGTAGAGCTTGGTGTCGGTCTCCACCTCGCCCGCTGGGTGTTCGAAGGTGAGTCTGAGTTGGCGGGTGAACTCGTTATATGAGTGCGCGGTGTCTGAATCCGCCCGGAGAACTGCCGTGGCCCACTCAGCTGCCTGCCCGGATAGCAACGAGACCAGAAGCGCGATGCGTAGCCGATCGGTGGAGTACCTGGTGGCATTGAACTCAAACACCAAATCAAGCGCTGTTAGAAACACATTACACTTCCCGTCCGTGCCGTCCCATTTATCCGGAAGTGCCAAAAATACATCAGAAGGAGGGGGGGGGGGTTGGTGCGGCGCCGCGGCCGCCGCGACGGGAGACCGGCTAGCCGCGCTATCCACAGCCGCCCGGAGATCCGCGTTCTCCCGCCGGAGCTCCGCGACCTCGCGGCGCAAGGCCGCGACGTCTTGGAGGTCCCGGCGCAGATTAGCGATCTCCCCGGTTAGCGTGTTGATGAGCTTGGCATGCTGATCAACCACATCGCAGAGGTGCGCGTAATCCGCTGGGTTCACCGCGGAAGGCTCAGTCATTCTGTCAAGAACTAACCTGAGATGACCAGAAGACGTAGCTTTAGCGGTTAGCCCTTTGTAGCGTGAATGGTAAACCCAAACGCGGATGAAACACGAGTAGGCAGGATAATCACGCTTTTAGTCTAAGGACTCTCACAGATGGGGAGTAAGGGAAAGACACAATCTAACCCGCGTCCTATAAATACACACTCGATCAGGAATTGAAACCAAAAAGGTGAGTACTCACAGTTAGAAGCAGGAATCAGACGTGGCATCGGCTAAACTCAATGACTGAGCGAGGTGCTATGGTTTGTTTACCTCTTTTATACTTCCTGGTTTGCGACCGCTTAACTTCCGGGTCCTAGTGCCGGTCGCGTTCCGAGTGTGCATGACACTGACACGCGGCTCATTCTCTCCTTTTCTTCCTCAGGTTTCCCCCGGATCTCAGCACGTCTGGCAGACATCTCATTCCGTCAAGACCTTGTGTTCTCCCTGGGGTAACTGTGGTGGACAGTCATCTATCATTTCCCTCGCACATCACTCACCTTACTCGCTCTTGTCGATTTCTTCTTTACAACATCAGAAGACTCCGCCCATTTCTTTCTTCGCAGGCTACTTAGGTGCTTGTTCAGTCCCTTGTTATTTCTAGACTGAACTACTGCACCTCACTCCTGGCAGATCTTCCTCTGTCCACCATTTGTCCTCTGCAGCTGATCCAGAATGCAGCTGCACGTCTTGTCTTCTACTTTAAAGTTCTCCCACACCCCCACTCCTCCGCCCCTGCACTGGCTTCCTGTAGCTGCTGCATCAAATTCAATACCCTGATGCTCGCCTATGAAGCTAAAAACAGCCCACCATCCATCTACCTCTCAGCTCTAATCACACCTCGCACCACACCACGTTCCCTCTCATCCTCTAGCATCGCTCGCCTCGTCTCTCAGGCATCGGACTGTTTTTTGTTCTGGCACTGAGATGCTGGAATGAACTTCCTCTAGATGTCCGTACAGCAGAGTCTCTGGCAATCTTTAAGCACCGACTAAAGACCCTGTCTGTTTCTGACATAGTTAGGTTAATCCACAGTCCAAAAAAAAAAAAATTTCCTAAACAGTGTGTGACTGATGGTATTCACGATTAACCCAGTGTCAGGATCTTACGATGGAAACATCAAAGCACTTTTGTAGACTCTCTGAAGAAGATCATCTGCCAAATGTAATTGAGTCACTGAACCTGTGTGTTCCTCTTCCTCAAAGTCTTCCAGTCCGCTCTGAGGAACTGAAATGAGCCGGACCCCCGCGTGAATACACTTTATGTTTAAGTTCACTGTTTAATGATCTGGACGTTTGAACATCTGGACTGTTAACTCAGGGTACTAATCTGCACTCAGGGTACGAATCTTCTAAACAAATATAAGGTTTAAACTGTATAGCTGTATGATGGAGCTTCCTTTATGGGTTTAATTCACTTCCTGTCTGTGAGATACCGTCTCTTCTGTCCCAGGTCAGCCTCATGCTGCAGGATAATCATCCGGAACACCTCACACACATATTTGTGTGTGTGTGTGTTACAGAGTGCTCATGTGATATTGATCATGACCTCGACCTGCCCTGCCTGGTCTGTCTGTGATGTGCGGCGGCGTGTGTTAAGGTCAGCCCATGATGATGCAATAACAGCGTGCCTCTGATGTTTCACCTGATGGTGTTTTAGTTCTAATATTAGCTTTATATCTAACAGATCCACACGCTGTGATCCGAGCAGTACTGCCCTCTCACTCTCACACTTCCCTTTTATTCAGATTCGACTGATTGAGATTACACATTGGGTTTCCTGATGTTGCGTAAGTACAGATTTCACCTCTCAGTGTTTGCAGGCGGTTTAGAAATGAACTATAACTCAGTTCATGTAGCATGTATCACTTAGCATGCAACTAAAATCCAAAGGCATCACGACACTACACAGATAGATTGTTTATTCAGTTATGTTTTAGCTATAAGAATTACGGATTTTTAGATAAATACTTTTTGTGTATTTTACACTCAGACACTACAGACGCTACCCTCCAGTGTGAGTGCACACATTCAGACCCACACAAACACCTCATCCTCTGTTTTAAAAGACTTGACTATTAGATTCACTACTCAATCTGTTATTCAGACTTGAGATTTCAACAGGTGTGAGGGCCCTTCCTTCGCTTTTTCATATACATTTATAGTTTGATTCCCTTCTTATTTAATTGTTTGTTTTCTTTTCCCCTTTTTTTGCACTCAGAACCAAAAAACTTCCAGCTCCATGTTTTATTTCCCCTTTCTCTCCTTTTTTTAATGCCAGATGTCTAGCCTTACTTATACATGTAAAAATTCAAGATTTACGATTCAAAGAACTTTATTAATCCAAGAGGGAAATTGCTAAAATAAGGGGGTTATAAAATCTGTATTAAAACATTACATGTTTACCCTGTTATATCCCTGTTTAAAATCAATAAAAATATTGTTGAGTATAAAAGACTTGACTATTAGTTGACTAAAAACAATTTGACAGTAAGTACACTCATAACCATAAAAAAAACCCCACACTCATCAGTCAGTGCAGGAGAAAAGCAAAAATAATGTTCCTATAAAAATGAATGTTTTATTCATTTTAAGCCCTGAGTTTGAACAACTTTAATCTAACATATTTTAAATGTAGGTATAATATATATTCTTATGTTCTCACATTCCTAATGTAAAAATGTAATTTTTTTAATGTAAGAATTATGAAACTTTTTTTACACTGTTAAAATACAAATATCCAGGGGTTGGACAATGAAACTGAAACACTGGCCAATTTAGTGTTGGAGGTTTCGTGGCTAAATGTGACCAGCCTGGAAGCCAGTCTTCATTGATTACACATTTCACCAGTAAGAGCAGAGTGTAAAGGTTTAATTATCAGAGTAATAACACAGTTTTACTTAAAATATTGCATTACACCCAATATTATGGGTGACATATCAGAGGTTAAAAGAGGACAAATTCTTGGTGCGCGTCTCGCTGGCGCATCTGTGACCAAGACAGCAAGTCTCTCTGATGTATCAAGAGCCACGGTATCCAGGGTAACGTCAGCATACCACCAAAAAGGCCTAACCACATCCAACAGGAGTAACTAGACTCAAGAGAAAGCTGTCTGAAAGGGATGTCCCGGTGGTAAAAAAAAAAACCCCATAAAACCACAGCTGCCCAACTCACTGCAGAATTAAATGTGCACCTCAATTCCACCAAAACTGTTTGTCAGGAACTCCACAGGGTCAATGTACTGTACATGGCCGGGCTGCTATAGCCAAACCTTTGCCAATGCCATACTTCGCTTGGGCTGTGGACATGTATTGTTCTCTGATGAGTCCATCTTCGCTGTCTGTCCCACATCCGGGAGAGTTACATTGTGGAGAAGCCCCAAAGAAGTGTACAGTACCATCAAGACTGTTGCATGCCCAGAGTGAAGCATGGGGGTGGATCAGTGATGGTTTGGGCTGCAATATCATGACATTCCCCAGGCCCAATACTCGTCACTGCCAAGGACTACTGAACCATTCTGGAGGACCCTGTGCACCCAGTGGTTTAAACATTGTATTCTGAAGGCGGTGCCGTGTATCAGGATGATAATTCACTAATACACACAACAAGACTGGTGACAGAGTGGTTTGATGAACATGAAAGTGAAGTTGAACATCTCCCATGGCCTGCACGGTCACCAGATCTAAAGATTATTGAGCCACTTTGGGTGTTTTGGAGGAGCGAGTCAGGAACCGTTTTCCTCCACCAGCATCACGTCGTGACCTGGTCACTATTCTGTAAGAGTAACGGTTTAAAATCGCTCTGTGCCACCGTGCAGGACTTGTATCTGTCATTCCCAAGACGAGTTGATGCTGTAATGGGAGCAAAAGGAGGTCCTACACCAGACTAATGAATTACTGTGGTCTAAAACCAGGCGTTTCAGTTTCATTGTCCAACTCCTGTATATTTAATGTTATTCAATTTATTAATTTATATATATATGATTGTATTTTAAGAGTGTAAAAGAAGTTTCATAATACTTACATTAAAAAAAGCTAAATCATAGAGGACATTTTAACTTTACATTTGTTTTTATAAAAAAAAAGCAGGTGTACAAAAATATAATTAGGATGTTTGTCTTTAAGGACAACAAGTAAACTTAGGGAAACAGATCTGCAGGTAAAAGTTTTTCATTGTAATTATATATAACTGTTTCTTAATTACCCCTAGTTTTCATTTAATTAATAATTGCATATTACAAAAGAACTATAAAATGAAACAATTTTACAAACTGCTGTGTTTGTGTCTCGTATATAAAAGTGTTGACTTTTATTCACAGGACACGCAATCGACGAGGAAGAGGAGGAAGAGGCGGCACCTAACCGGATGTTGCGTCATATCTTCCACGCAGTGCCCATGACGTGGCAGTGCGCAAGCGCGACTCCCGGCAGAACAGCAGGCAGGCAGGCAGGCAGACCGAGCGTCTCTCGCTGGAAGTTCTCGTTACCTCGCGGTGAAGTGTGTGTGGAATCCCGGGTTTATCCGCGTCTCAGCATGGGGCTGACCATCTCCTCCCTGTTCGGGAGACTGTTCGGGAAGAAGCAGATGAGAATTCTGATGGGTGAGAGATCCGCTTTACCGGCTAATGATCTGTAGCATCACTGAAGAACGGCTAGCTTCGTTAGCTTAGCATAGATTTCACAATTCTATGAGGAAACGCTAAGAAAGGAATGTGTGAGTTTGAAATGTGTAAATAATAAGCTCTCGTTTCAGTGGAGTGAGGTAATTTTAAATCTATAAAATCAGTAGTTGATGTTCTGACTGGAAGCTAACACACTGATTAGCTTATTGCTAAACTCACTGCTTTCTGAGGGACGACATATTTAGGAAACGTAGGGAAGTTATTATTGCTGTTATTACAATTATTTACTTCTTTTAGTCAGTTTTTTTATTATCTACTTTAAGTCTCAATAGACTATATAAATAAAGTAAGTAGATGTTATCCTGAACCTAAAGTGTGTAAGTGGTAATATAGTGTAATAAGTATTAATCTTACTAAGCTCTGATGATGATGATGATGATGAAGATTACGATGATGATGTTTTAGCTGAACTGGTTAACAGGTTTTCAAACAGTACCGTCTGATCCACACTAATTTTTTTTTTTTTTTTTTTTTTAACCTCAGGTGCCCTACCTCAACCCCCCCCCCTTTTTTTTTTATTTAAAAAAACCCGGGTCAGGACTAGTTCTAAGGCCGCCCTGTATCCTGGGTTGAGGTCTGGGGCATCTGCTGGGAATCAAACCTTACCCGGGACTAACACCTACCCATTACACATTTGCCCTGATGTAAATGATTTGTGATCCTCTGGAATTTCCTTTGGGATCAGTATCTCGATTAATCTATCCACATTACTCTCTCTCTCTCTCTCTCGACCCATCTTACAAGTTCTTTTCGCCGGCGTCTCTAGGACAGACTGACACTCCCGGGTAAATTAATCTAAATGATTTGCTGACACGTCCTGTACTAGTCCTGTATTTGTCCAGTTAAATGTTATATGCCCCGCCCCCAGGAGGTGTGCCTCATTCTACAGTAGAGGCTCATTAGCATTAAACATCACTCAATTTTTTGACAGTGTGTCATACTTTTGCCCAAGCGCTGAGAACATACATTATTTATGTGGAAGTGGGTGGAGTTTGTGAGAGTCAATACCTATGTGAATTTGTCTACTAGCTTATAGGTATGCTGAAGAGTTTTTCACCCTCATGTCTCTGTCTGGAAAACTCAGTGATTGTCATTTTATCCCCCACTCAGAAGACCCTGTGTCTGTCTGTGGCCAACAACAACACTGACCCTTGACCCCAAATCAAACGCACACACACACCTCAACACCAAACACACACACGTCATCTAGGATTAACATTGTCCTGGTTAAAGGTGACGTCTCTATTTGCCTCGCATACATTGCAGCATTCTTTTCTTTGCACGTCTCATCTTGTTAGAGATCTAAAGTCAAGGGTCTGTTTCAGCTGAGATACGGCGCCCCCTGGAGGAAAACGGGCTAAGAGCTATGTTAAACGCCTCACAGTGACGGCTTGAACCCTTGACCTCCTCCTGCTCAGTAACCCTGAGCCGTATGTGCTGAGAGTCGCTGCCCTTTGGGTACCGTGAGTGGAGACGGACATGAGCAATCCTCTGCAGCTGAAAAACCCAAACTCTGTAATCAGGACTTCCTGTTTCTTAAAAATGTGTCAACGCACAAAATCAGGCTTTGGATATCGGGTCATGTTATGAGAATGTTTAAATGGAGCGCTGTTTCTTTACTGACATCACAATGTATAACAGCCGTGGTGTTGAGATGCAGACGTTAGTGAGTGATAAAAGCCCTGATCGTGTCTCTCTTTCTCTTACAGTGGGTCTGGACGCTGCAGGTAAAACAACAATATTGTACAAACTGAAACTTGGAGAAATTGTGACTACCATCCCCACGATCGGTAAGTTTAACATTTACCACAAAGAGTTTATACAAACATCCTCTTTACACTACACTAACAGCAGTGTTGATTAATTCTCAGACAGTAACAGACAGTAGTGTAGGTTTATATCAACACATCCGCTCTAATACGCTATAGTCAGAGGTAAAGCTAAAAAAAGTAATACCTTAGTTTACTCTGCTTTGTGGTTTCTCAGTCACATGACAAGCTGCGATTTGGCCTGATAACTTGGCGAGAGAGAGACTGGTTAGGTAGCAAGTGTTTATAGCTGCTGTAACGTAAAGGAGAAGTCATTTTGATGAGTGGTGTTCTTTAATTAATAAACCTATTAGTAAGTGATAGTTGTTGGGTTTAACAGAAATAAAAGACCAGAGGGTTGGAGCAGTGAGTCCGCTTCATTACACCTCACTGTGGTTTATTATTTAATCAGAACAGCATCTCTCACACACAGTGTTTAAACAGCGTAATCTCATTGTGTGTGTGTGTGTTGCTTCATAGGGAAATTGCACCACATTTAGATGAATCTCGTGTTCCGGAATCCATCAGCTTACTCTTCACGCTTTAACACTTTAGAATATTTTATTAATAATTTAATAAAGATAAATAAATATTTGTCAGTATTGTTTAAAGCAGCGTGACACTCGTGTGCTCGTGTCGGTTAGTGAGCAGGTCTCTACCTCACCTACCATAGACCTGAGAATCGTCATGTGGTTATTTTAATGATGTTCTCCAGCCCTGATGTTACACTTTCATCAGCTTTAGTTTTCTTTTCTTTTGCAGGGTTTAATGTGGAGACTGTGGAGTACAGGAACATCTGCTTTACTGTCTGGGACGTCGGGGGTCAGGACAAAATCCGTCCTCTGTGGAGACACTACTTCCAGAACACTCAGGTACACACTTGAGCTTTCAGCACACTGCTCATCTTCGTCAAGGAGAAAGTCAGTGGTTTTTGACAAGTGTGTTTCTGTTTAACGTGGGCACTCGTGGGCTGTAGCCTGGTCACTCATGAGTCCTGAGGGGAAGTGGGCAGTAAGAAGGGGAAGTGTGCAAGGGTGTGTTACTGAGTATCGAAACTACTGAAAATATTCTGGAAAGAAATCTGTGCAGTGTTTTTGTGTCGGGGGATAACAGTGGTGTGGAGGCTGAACAACAGATAGGATTTAAATAAAAAATTTAAGAGTTTTTATCTTAAATGGTCTCCTCAGTCCCTGTGAGGAGGTGGAGGAGTATCTCTGGAGGATGACCATCAAAAGCTCCTGATCTCATCTGATGTGAACTGAGACACTGAGGTTTACTGGAGATGTGACGTGAGCACAGGATTAAATTATGATTGAATAAAACATGTCACCTCCTGGGCATCCTCGCACCCCCTCTGACCCCTGAACCCCGACCCCATGAGTGTCATTATCTGTAAGAAACGACGCCACAGTCTGAAGTGTCATCGGTATTTTGTGCTGTCATCACTATATAACAATAATAATAAAAGAAAGAAGGACTGTACAGCTGTTATTCAGCCAATCGGTGACCTGTGCTGTTTATAACTCCGCCCCCATGCTGTGTGTGTGTTGTCCTCAGGGTCTGATCTTCGTGGTGGACAGTAACGATCGCGAGCGAGTGGCCGAGTCCGCTGACGAGCTCTCCAAAATGGTAAGGTTTGGCCCTAATTTGTGAGGAATGGGTGATGTGGTGCTGATGACTGTGCCATGACATTGTGTGTGTGTGTGTGTGTGTGTGTGTGTGTGTGTAGTTGCAGGAAGATGAGCTGAGGGACGCCGTGCTACTCGTGTTCGCTAACAAACAGGATCTACCCAACGCCATGCCAGTCAGCGAGCTCACAGATAAACTGGGCCTGCAGAGTCTGCGCAGCCGAACGGTATACACACACACATAGACATACATACACGCACACACAACCACACACTCACTCACATACACCTTTAGAAAATCTTTTCACATTTAGATTTTTTTTTCCTGAACGCTTGTTCCTCAGACTCGGCTATGAATCAACAAATTTATTAATAAAATATATACTAAATGCTTAACACAAGTTAGTGTTTTCTTAGTTAATACTCACTGTTTTCACTGTGTGTGTGTGTTTTGTCTCTACAGTGGTACGTTCAGGCCACGTGCGCCACACAAGGAACCGGGCTCTATGAAGGACTGGACTGGTTATCCAACGAGCTGTCCAAACGCTAGTGCTGTCCATCACCTCACACACCGAGAGAGAGAGAGAGAGAATTTGTGTGTGGGGGTGATCTATCTATGAACTCTTTTCTCCACAACCAGTGTGTGATGGATGGGGCTAAAAGTGGGGGGAGGGGCAAGTCGAGCCAAGTGCTACCACCACCACGATTTTAGTTTTTTTGTTTGTTTGTTTGTTTTTTCCTCTCTCTCATTCCCTTTGTCACTTTTAGTTTTACTTCAATGATTTGATTTCTTAGTAGCGAGTTCTAAAGGGTCGGCATCACTCGATCTGTCTATTTCTGTTATTATAAAATGAACATGCCACGCCCAGTTCCGGGTCAGTGTACGGTTTATGTAGTTCAAAAGTAGCAAGAGGTTTATTTGAAGTTGCACCAGTTGAACTTTGTGTGTGTTTGCGTGTGCGCTGGTAAGATGAACAGTTGCGCTGAAGTTGCTTATTCCTAGTCTTGTTAGTTAATCAAACTAATTGGATAATTAGAATTAGCAGTTTGGATTTAATGCATCTGTATCCAGCTGTCTAATCTAATTATAGCAGCTCACCGTCTGCATTGTTAATTTATTCAGTAACAGTTACTGTAGATCATTAGTGATTTTATTCTAATATGAAGATTTTACAAAGAGGAACATTTTCTTTAGTTTACATTGTTAAATGTTGATTTAAAATTAAATCTCTGTTGTAGAATTGTGCTTAGATGAGAACACACCCCTTTTCTATGATTCCTTTGGGGGTGGGGCTAATTTACACGCTTAAGCCACTTTTTAATAATGACAAACTGCACCTTTAACAATGTTCACCCCTGTATTATAATTTACACTGAAGGGATCCCCGCCCATATTACACGTATAATTATAATGCGCATACAGGATTTATTTTTTCCAATAATAGTTTTTGTGCCCTTTTTTAAGCTTAAATTACTTCTACAGTCATGTTCTATTTCCATTTACTGCTGCTTTTCAATGTTACCCACAAAAATGACATCGGAGAACCAGTGACTCCACAGCACCTACAAACAGATCATCACCAGGAATTCCTCAACACACCTCAGACAGTTCAGGATAAACAGATGTAGCGTGTTAGTGGTGGAGTTCAGCTGGTGCAACTGGTTTCTGTTGATTTTACACTCCTGATGTTTCTGCTATCGATGTACTCTAACTCATCATGGTTTGTTCCTGGAAACGAGACCAGCTCAGTGTTTTAGAGCAATGTGTCATCTGATTTTATAACCCGAGCCATTTAGCGTCTGATGTCTGGGTCGAGGGCCACCGGAAAACTTTAGATTAAATCCAACCTTTTTTTTTTTTTCTTTTCTTTTTTTTTCTCCACTTGTAACATTCCGTGCTGAATTGACTTCTTGTGAGTTTGCTTCCTTTCCCTTTCTGGAACCAGAGTCCCAGGTTTAGTGTGAAACCTCCCCAGCTGCAGTGGACCATTCCTTCGTTACCTTTGTGTGTGTGTGTGTGCTCGTCTGGCTCGAACATTTTCTCCATGTTTCTGCTGTTGGGATTAATGCGAGTTCCTCGAGTGCTGCTCTTCACGGTCAACGTTTTATTTGTGACTGAATTCCTCTGATAAACGCAGCGTGGCCCCGGCGAGTGTGTTACTCATACGCGTGCGGGCACTCACACTTTCATTTTCAGTTATCAGGTGTTTGTGTACTTTATCTATGTAAGGTCTTGTTTTAGGATAAAAACTGATTAAAACAATCCTGAAGATTGGAACAGCATGCATTAGTGAAGCCTTATGGACGTCTGTCTCTTTCGTCAAGGTTTTTAATAAAGCGGTTAATAAAATACCTGCAGCTCCTGATCTCTTCTGTGCACGCTTCTTTTGTTTATTTAAAAATACTCCTGCTTAAAGTTATTATTAAATCTGTCACTTATTAGAAAATGCTAATTTGTTTACTTGTAGTTTGCATTTTCATGCTGAATGGTGCCTCCTACAGCAGGGGGCGTAATTTAGCACGAAAATGAACTATTACAGTAGGACTGTGTGATGAAGTGAAGTTAATCTCACTGTGTTTAAGATTAGTCATTAGTGTAAGTGTTGTCTCTAACCGCAATAAAACAGCAAGTTACCAGTAATTATTTTATTTATTAAAGAGCATGACACAACACCTGTTTATAACACTGCACAACAAAGATATTCCATCTTGAACTTTGGTGTACCTTAGATTTTTGGCTGCTGATCATAAAAATCACATAAAAATTTTCATCTTGAAATGTTCTATTTTGTCATGTTTTTCCTTAATGTTAATGTAGTTTCTGTGATAATCCTATCAACAGTAGCTGTGTAGCAAGTAAGCTGGAGGCTGTAGATTTTTTACAGGACTTTGGTCAGTGTATTTAATCGTTGTAACAACAGCTGCACTACATTCTGCTACTTTTGTATACACTTAAAAAAAAAATTTTTAAATTTTATTTGTCACATACACAAACATACACAGTACAAAATGTAGTGAAATGCATTTTACGGCTGCCATTGACCCTAGAAGAGAATTAAGTTTACAAATAAGAAATAAATATGAATAAAAGAAATACGATAGAAATTAAATAAAAATTAAATTAAACTAGGAAAAATAGAACTAAAAATAAAATAGAAATGTGCTAGGAAAAAAAAATAGAACTAAAAATAAAAATAGAAATATGATGTGCAAAAATAGAAATCTACTGTACAAATTGAAATATACTGTGCTGTGTGTGCAAATATGCATAGAATAAAGTGACTTTGTGCAGAGGTTATTAAAGTGTCTTTGTGCACTGGTCCAGGATGTAAACGTAAAACTGTAAAATGTAGTGTAGTTGTGAAGGTAGGTGTGCAAAGTTATTAAAGTGTCTTTGTGCAATGGTCCAGGATGTAAGCAAACGACATGTAATTGTCCATAGTGTTCATGGATGTAAGAAGATTGATGGATTTGATCAATTATGAAAAAGATGAAAAGATTGTTAGTTCTGCATAGTGGTGTGGTTGTGGTTGAGAGACCTTATCGCCTGCGGGAAGAAGCTCCTCCTCAGTCTCTCTGTGTTGGCCTTCAAGGAGCGGAATCGCTTCCCAGACCGCAACAGAGTAAACAGTCCGTTATTGGGGTGACTGAGGTCCTTCACGATCTTCCTGGCCTTGGTCAAGCACCGCTTGCTGTAGATTGAGTGCAGGTCAGGGAGCTCGATGCGGATGATGCGCTCAGCTGATCGCACCACCCTCTGTAGAGCTCGTCTGTCCTGCATGGTGCTGTTCCCGAACCAGGTCGTGATATTTTCCGTCAGGATGCTCTCTATGGTGCAGGAGTAGAAATTCCTGAGCACCTTGGAGGGCAGTCTAAAGTCTCTCAAGCGTCTGAGGTGGTAGAGACGCTGCCGGGCCTTTTTTACCACGGTGTTGATGTGACAGGACCACGCCAGGTCCTGCGTGATGTGAACACCGAGGTATCTGAAGCTGTCCACTCTCTCCACTGGGCTCCTGTTGATGACGGGGGTCTGGTAGTTCCTCACCTGCTTTGTACTAAAGTCCACTATCAGCTCCTTTGTCTTACTGACGTTCAGGAGGAGATTGTTTCTCTGGCACCAGTTCTCCAGATTTCCAACCTCCTCCAGGTAGGCCGTCTCATCGTTGTTCGTGATCAGGCCCACCACAACAGTGTCGTCAGCGAACTTGATGATGGTGGTGGAGCTGGTAGTGGCCACGCAGTCGTGGGTGTACAGAGAGTACAGCAGGGGGCTCAGAACACAACCCTGGGGGGCTCCAGTGCTGAGAGTGAGGGAGGCTGAGAGATGTCCGCCCATCCTTACTGCCTGTGGTCTGCCAGTCAGAAAATTGGAGATCCACTGACACATTGATGAGCTGAGTCCCAGGTGCTCCAGCTTGGTGGTAAGTGTGGAGGGAATTATGGTATTAAATGCAGAACAGTAGTCGATGAAGAGCATTTTCACATAATTCCCCCTCTGAGTGTCCAGGTGAGTGAGAGATGTATGAAGGAGATGAGAGATTGCATCGTCCGTGGAACGGTTTGTACGATAAGCGAACTGTAGTGGGTCTAGTGTGTCTGGTAGTGAAGAGATGATGAAGTCTCTGACCAGGCGTTCAAAGCACTTCATCACTACTGAAGTGAGGGCTACAGGGCGATAATCATTGAGGGAAGCAGGATGAGGTTTCTTTGGGACAGGAACAATGATGGACTCTTTGAAGCATGTGGGGATCACCGACTGAGATAAAGAGATGTTGAATATCTCAGTGAACACAGGTGCTAGCTGGTCTGCGCAGGCTCTGAGAATACGGCCTGAGATGCCGTCTGGTCCTGCTGCTTTCCTGGTGTTCACTCTCTTGAAGGCTCTCCTCACGTCATGCTCAGTGATGATGAACGCGCTTCCGGTGCTGGCAGTGACTTCCTGTCTGCAGCCATTAGCGCCGCTAGCATTAGCATCGCTAGCGTCTTTAGCTGCAGCCTCGAAGCGAGCATAGAAAGTGTTCAGCTCGTCTGCCAGAGACACGTCTGCGTTTATCATACCGGATGTTGGTGCTTTATAATCCGTTATTGTCCTTAGTCCCTGCCACAGGCTCCTAGAGTCACTCTGTTGGAGCTGTGACTCTAGTTTCCTCCCGTAGCGCTGCTTCGCCTCTTTCACCGCCTTCCGGACGCTGTATGACGCAGCCTTATATGGTTCCATGTCCCCCGACGCGAGTCCCGTGTTGTAGGCAGCGGTGCGAGATCTCAGAGCGTCGCGGATGGTTTTATCCACCCACGGCTTCTGGTTGGGAAACGTTTTAATAGTCTTTTTTTCTACGGTATCGTCCGCTAGTTTCCCGATGAATCCCACAACCGCTTCCGTAAACACGCTGACGTCACCATCGGAGCTGTTTCTGAACATGTCCCAGTCTGCGTCATCGAGTGCGTCCTGTAACGCGGCCACCGATTGGTCCGTCCAGCACGCGACCTCCCTCTGAACCGGAACTTCCTGTTTCAGCCTTTGTTTGTATTTTGGCATGAGGAAGATGGCGGCGTAGTCGGATTTACCAAACGGTGGACAAGATTGTGCCTTGTAGCCGTCCTTGACCGTTGTATAGCAGTGATCCAGTGTCCTTTCGCCCCTGGTGGGGCAGGTGATGTGCTGATAAAAGTTCGGCGCTGCGCGTTTGAGGTTGGCACTGTTAAAGTCCCCCGCCACAATAAGCGCAGCGTCCCGGTGTTGTGTTTGTTGCTGTGTGAGTGCCTCATGCAGCTCGCATAAGGCAGTGTCCGTGTCCGCTTGTGGTGGAATATAAACGGCGCTGATTATGACCGATGTAAACTCCCGAGGAAGGTAAAAAGGACGACACATGAGGGACAGTAGTTCCAGGTTGGGTGTGCAGGAGCGTGTGAGAGGAACAACGCTCGCGCTGTTGCACCAGCTGCTGTTCACCATTAAACACTTCCCCGAGTCCCGCGTCCTGTCCATGCGGTGAACCGAGAAGAACTCGGCCGGCTGAATGGCGTGGTCCGGCACCGCTGGGTTCAGCCATGTCTCGGTGAAACAGAGGAGATTGCAGTCCCGAATGTCTCTCTGGAACTTTATCCTGGCCCTGAGGTCATCGAGCTTGTTTTCCAGTGACTGGACGTTGGCGAGCAGGATGCTAGGCAGAGGAGTGCGGTGTGCACGGGCTCTCAGCCTGTTCCTGACGCCGGCTCGTTTCCCTCGAGGCCGCCGCTTCGCGTCGCGTCCTTTGTTGTCCCTCAGGATCTCACTCGGCCAGCTCGGATCCGGAGTTAAAAACGTCGAATTGTGAGTACATTGTATACCAATAGAAACAAGAGTGTCTCTATCATAACTAATGTAACCCATGGTGGTAATTTTGCCGGTTTTAAAACGCTGTAAACTAACTTAAAGAACAAAAACAGAGAAAAGGTGGTCGGAGCAGTCGTGACGGCAGCCGATCTCACCGGCGCCATTTTGGAAACCAAGATGCCTCAGAGAAGCTTAATGACTGCTATTGTAAAGAAAGAATATAAACTGTACTTTGTAAAATTGGTAATTAAGACAAGAAATAGGCATCAAGAGACTTCGGTTTATCAAAAGCAAAAATAAATTGCTGGGTTCGAGATTGCAGGAATGTAATTTGCTTTGGTTACCAGGTATGAAAATTTCTTTTTTTTAAAGCCACCAAGATGGTTTAACTAACTTGTTTGGACAAGTAGACAATCTTGTCTTCTATGTTGACATAGAAGGTTGTGACCATGACCCCGAAGTGTGACCTCTCTTAATTGATTCATCAGTGTTAAGTCTCAAAGGTTCAATTAAATTTTATTTGTATAGCGCTTTTAGCAATTGTCATTGTCGCAAAGCAGCTTTACACAGTCAAAAAAATTATTTAAGTTTGTATGAAATGTGAATGTGTATGAATCAGAATGGTCAGTTTGTCCCTGGTGAGCAAGCCGAGGGCGACAGTGGCAAGGAAAAACTTCCTGAGATGGTAATATGAAGAAACCTTGAGAGGAACCAGACTCAACAGGGAACCCATCCTCATCTGGGTGAAACAGAAAGCAGTAAATGATCTGCATTTATACAGTGTGTAGGGTGGGAGGCAGTTCAGCTATAATAGCTGATGTTAATTGATGTTAATATGGAGTCCAGGTAGTTATTGAAGACCCAGGTAGACTTGTAAGAAGTTCCAGTCATGAACTATCGAGCTGTCAAGTCCCCAGAGAAACAGTTGCCAACACCAGTCAAGGCCAGAACCATTTTCTAGGTAGAGAGAATCATCCCCAGACACCAGACGCATCCCAGAGAGACACACGGGGCATCCATGTGACGAGATCTTCAGCCAGAAGCGGGGCACCAGGATGGGTCAGACAGGTCCGGAGGGCAGGGATGGGTGTGCTTCAGCTGCATCTCCATGATCTCATAGGTTCCTTGAAGGGTGACCTTTGCCATTGTGTAACAAAACACCTTTTGACTATTGTAATGCCTTACTCTCTGGTAATAAACCAGATGCATAAACAAGCTTCAGTTAGTCTAGAATGCAGCAGCGAGAGTCCTCACTAGAACCAGAAGATATGAGCACATCACCCCATCTTATCTACATTGCATTGGCTTCCTGTGAAATTTCGCATTGATTTTAAAATACTACTCTTGACGTATAAAGCATTAAATGGTCTCGCGCCGCAGTATCTGAGTGAACTGCTAGTGTCTTACGATCCGCCACGCCTACTTCGATCAAAGGATGCAGGCTGCTTGTCAGTACCGCGTATTATTAAAACTACAGCTGGGGGCGGAGCTTTTTCTTACAAAGTCCCAAAGTTATGGAATAGTCTTCCAAATAGTGTTCGGGACTCAGACACAGTCTCAGTGTTTAAGTCCAGGCTAAAAACCTATTTATTTAGCCAAGCATTTTTATAAATAGATTAGCCTTAGGTAAAGGAGCAGATCTGGGGGACTCATGGACGTAGAGTATTATGGTGAACTGGTATGTTTGGATGCTGTCCTCCTCACTCTCATTGATCACTCAGGTTTGTTGAAGGTGAAGTGATTGTTTCTTTTACATCTCAGTTCCCCCTCATGTCTGTTTCCTTTTGGCTCCTCCCCTTTTAGTTATGATTTCACTCCTGCCGGAGTCCCTGTTTGCACTCTGCACTAAATATACATTCACATTATACATCAGGGAGTTTTTCCCTCAGCACTGTCGCCCTCGTCGCCTTGTTCATCAGGGACGATCTGATCATTTTGATTCATACACATTCACATGTCATACATTGTGGAAAGCTGCTTTAAATTCAAATTTTAAATTTTATGTCACATACACAGTCATACACAGTATGATCTGCAGTAAAATGCTTAATTTCACAGTGAAATGCTTAATTTCACTGCATATCGTTCTTTTAACAATTGACATTGGTGCAAAGCAGGGAGAGACCGCTGAAGTAGGGCATCCAGATTGACTGCGAGAATGTGGCCTCTCTTCTTCTTCTTCTTTTTCTTCTGGTGTGAGACTAACTTTTTCTTCTTCCTTGTCTTTGGGCTGTTCCCTTTCAGGGGTCGCCACAGCAAATCATCTGCCTCCATCTAACCCTATCCTTTGCATCCTCTTCTCTCACACCAACTAACTTCATGTCCTCTCTCACTGCATCCATAAATCTCCTCTTTGGTCTTCCTCTAGACCTCCTGCCTGGCAGTTCCAACCTCAGCATCCTTCTACCGATATATTCACCATCTCTCCTCTGAACATGTCCAAACCACCTCAATCTGGCCTCTCTGACTTTATCTCCAAAACATCTAACGTGGGCTGTCCCTCTAATGAACTCATTCTTGATCCTATCCATTCTTGTCACTCCCAAAGAGAACCATCCCTCTGCTTTCCAGAGCATACCTCCACCTCTCCAAATTTTCTTCCTCCTGTTTCCTGCTCTCGCTATAAAGCACAATGTCATCTGCAAACATCATAGTCCATGGAGACTCCTGTCTAACCTCATCTGTCATCCTGTCCATCACCAGAGCAAACAAAAAGGGCCTTAAAGCCGATCCTTGATGCAGACCCAGCGGACCTCGATGCAAAATGCGGCCTCTCTTCTGGTGCACAGTTTTAGCAGGTTTTGGCGAAATCCACCCTTGGGCTGATAAGCTCATTGTAAAGTTGGCTGAGGAACCCCTCTGGAGGGAAAAGCAGGTAAAATATAATCTATGTGAAGCTCACACACTCACTCATCATCTATAACGCTTTATCCTGTATTCAGGGTTGCCGAAGGCCTGGAGCCTATCCCAGGAGACTTAGGGCACAAGGGGGGTTGGGGGGGGGTACACCCTGGACAGTGTGCCAATCCAGGAAAAACACATACACACACTCACACACTCATTAACACACTATAAGCAATTTGGGAACGTCAATTAGCCTAATCTATATGTCTTTAAAATGTAGGAGTAACCGGAGTACCCGGAGGAACCCACCAAGTACGGGTATAACATGCAAACTCCACACACACAGAGACGGGAATAGTAGTCACCACTGTGCCTGTGTGTTGTTTGAAAAATGGGGGCTTGTCACAACAAGACTAGATGTGAAGAGCAAAGAAAATTAGGAGAAATGTTCTCATACCTTAAAGTGAAATATATGCAGACGAAGTATGATTCAGAGTCCTTAAGACAGTATGTGATGTGGGTGGATCGGTGTGGCTTTCCTGAGAAAGGAAGTTCTAGTTTAATAAAATGATAAGGAGCGCGTAGACTGGTCAGCTTTTAGACTGGGGGAAATAGAAGCAAAAAAGAAAAAATAACAGAGAGAAGTGCTCTCAGCATAAGGATAAAAGGTTCATAAACTTGCACGCAAATCTGGTTTGCAGGGTCCTAAGTCTGTTTTACATCTTGACCTGGGTAGACTGCCACCTCCGCACCTTCCTCTCGTACCAACGGCACCACCAACAGCACCACCACTACCCTCAGCAGGCACAACACCTCTTCGCCGCATACGATGGAGACTCCGCCTCCTGTGACTTCAGATCGCCCCGCTGGAAGCTGCTCTGGTAAAACTGGTCAACAGGTTCGTGGACTCCACCCCTAAAGCCTTTCCAGTGTAAAGCAACATGACAAAGGTCTTGATGTGTAAACAATAAGGTGGAGAAACAGTTTCCCAGTACTTGACACGTCTGATAGAAGCAGGATAGAAAAGCCCAGCAAGATGGAGGATCAGACAGGGAGCTTGGGAAAGGGGGTGGGCAGGGCAGAGGATGTAAACGAGGAGGACAGAATGGATGCTACATGTGTAGCTCCAATGATCATTGGGTGAGAGACTGCTTCGACAAGAGGCCGGAGAATGAAACACAGAATGGAGGAGTAAGGGACATGGAGGGAGGCTCTCCAGAAAGGTTGGGTGAGTCACAATTTTCTATGCTTTGCAATGAAAATGAGCTCAGGCTAACCCCTCCCTATTCTGTTACTGATATTGGGCACATTGAAACTGCAATAGCCTCTTTTCAAACCCCACAACCACCAAGTTGCTACTGTTGGGCTCTTGAGCGCGGCCCTTAACCCTCAACTGCTCAGATGTGTAATGAGATAAAAATGTAAGTCGCTCTGGATAAGAGCGTCTGCCAAATGCCTAAATGTAAGTGCATGTATATGATGTACACTGCAGATGCATATGCTAAAGTGCCAACTCTAACTCTCTATGTAAATAAAGTACCTGTCCCCTCTCTGGTTGATTTGGTTGCGGGCAGATCAGGTATTAATCAAGTTATATCAAGTTTGTTAAACCTCCTAAGCTGAGTGGACAATTCGTGCACTCTATAGGGGCATCAGGGGTCCCAGTGACTGAGCAATTCTTATGTGAATTGGGTGGATTAGAGCCATTCAAGTTTTTATTTCTAGTTTCTGATTCTTCTTCAGGGTAAATTTATTGGGCAGAGACCTAATGTGTAAACTTAACATTTCAATCACAAGTGATCACAGAGGTCTGTCAATCACCTATCCAGAGTATGCTGATTACCACTGTGTAAAATATGACCCAAGTAGCCTAGCCTATGTCAATGAATGGAAACTGTGTAATGCTGCTATAGGGGTAGTGAATCAGATTCTTACAGACAAAGCACATGCTTGTCTCTTACTTGTATAATCAACATTCGTGCTGATTTACTATACCGTTTACTGTACTGTACTGCGTGTACTGTTTACTATAACACCGTGACCATGTGTGCGCGTAAAACATCTATTTTGTGTTTGTATGTGTGTGTACTTTAAAGATCGTCTTTGGAAGTCTGTTTAACTACCGTCTCTTTGTTTCTGCAGAAAGGCATGTCCTCTGGAGGTCAACAAGAGTGCCAGGGGTATGAGATAGGGAGAGTTTTTCCCCCACTCGAAGATGTAAAACTGCATCTTCATGTCACAGATGAAATAAGGTTAGCAGGATGACGCCATTCGGCTGGGAGAGGGGTTCTGGAATATGATAGATTAATCATTAATTTTGCGGTGGCCTGTTGATATCCCTACAATATTGTTAATAAAATTTGCAGCCCAAGGCCAGATATACAGAAAACATCATTGCAGAATCCAGATATGGAGCTGTTGTTGACGGATTGGCATCACAGGACCCAGATGCAGGTCAAAATCGTGTGGGTTTGGTGTTGTGACGCAACATGACATTTTAAAGGCAGAGTTGCTACCTAAAAGTCGCTTTGGAAATTGGACAGTAACATATACATGGACAGTAGATATGCATGGGGTATTTTCGACTTTGGGACTCTGTGGAAACAGAAGATTTTAATCCTTTGGCAAACCCATCACACACCATGCCCTCATATCTGCCCTCGTAGATGCCTTCCTGTTGCCCAAAACTATTGCTGTGTGGAAGTCTGAGGCTCACAATAACAAAGCTGATTTTGTCTCACAGGGAAATGCGAAAGCTGACGCAGCTGCCAAGGCCGCGACCGAACTTCCTTCCTAGATTCATAACGTGTTTGTGTCCATGGTTAAGCACAGCTACTTTAGAAGAGAAAACAGTCTGGTGAAAAGCGGGATGTGTTTTTACAGAAGGGGTTTGGTACGGCCCCAATCACAAGCCATGTTAAATGCCTAAAAAGCTGTTTCCTATTTATACAAAATTGACACATGGGCTGGACCATGTGTTAAAAGGAGGGATGTACAACAGTATCTCAAGACATTCACTAACGCCTTTAATACTTACTTCCAAACTTTTTGTAAAAAATGTGTCATCTATGCGACTAACAATGTAGGGAGGGTTGTTTAAAACCCCCCTGAGAAAGTGAAAGTTTTCTTGTTCTGAGTTACGCAATATTTATTACGTTTTTGGCGCTCCGGGTGATCAGCGAGCAACAGCAAGGACCCGGCTCCTTTGTTTACACCAGGGAACAGCTGATCGCACTGAAGCCAGCCGGCATCAGAGACCCGCTTCTGTATAGGACTCTAAACATTCCGGATGAGATATGGAGGAGGATGACAAGAGGATGCAGAAGTGGAAGGAAGCAGCACAGAGGAGCAAAAGAGGAAGAGAAACGCGCGGCGCATAGGGAAAGGATGAGAAAGTACAAGCCGTATGTCCCGTCTCTCATCATGGGCAACGTGAGATTTTTGGACAATAAGATGGACGAGTTGACAGCTTTGTTAAGGACTAAAAACATCTTACGCCACTTGGTTACATAGTGATGTGCCTGACTCTAATATTACACTGGACGGCTTCAGCGTGATATGGAGCGACAGGATGAGGAGAGAGAGCGGTAAGAGGAAAGGAGGGGGGCTGGCTGTTTACATCAACAACGTGTGGTGTAACCCCGGTCATGTGACTGTTAAGGAGCGCGTTTGTAGTCCAGATATTGAAAAGTTGGCTGTCGGACTTCGCCCATATTATTTACCCAGAGAATTCTCCCATGTGATAATAACGGCTGTGTACGTTCCTCCGTCCGCGAATGCCACTGCTGACCTGTGACGTCATTCATTCTGTAACTGCCAAACTCCAGACTTGACACCCTGATGCCTTTCTCCTGATCTCTGGTGATTTCAACCACACATCGCTGACCAAGACCATTCCCACTTTCACTCAGTATGTGGATTGCCACACTAGGGGGGAGAGGACACTAGACCTGCTGTATGCTAATGTTAAAGGTGCTTACAGTGCTGCAGCACTTCCCACCCCTGGGGAGGTCGGATCACAACCTGGTCCACCTCATGCCAACATACAAACCCCTTGTTCAGAGACAGCCTGCCATAGTTAGGAGTGTAAGAAGGTGGTCAGAAGGAGCCACGGCTACATTACAGGATTGTTTTGAGGCTACGGACTGGGAGGTTCTCAGTGCATGATATGGCGAGGACATTGATGGAGTGACGGACTGCATCACGGAGTACATTAACTTCTGTGTTGACACCTGTGTACCGATGACAGATATTCGCTGTTTCCCCAACAACAAACCCTGGGTCACCAAAGACATTAAAGCGTGTTTAAATGCAAAAAAAAAGTGCTTTTAGGTCTGGTGATAAGGAAGCAGTGAAGAAGGCTCAAAAAATGCTAACTGGCAAAATCAAGGAGGGGAAAGAGTCATACAGGAGAAAACTGGAACAAAGGCTGAAACAGAACAACATGGGGGAGGTGTGAAGGGGCATGAGGAGCATCACTGGCTATAAGACAAGCGGCCAGACTATTGAGGGAAATGTGGAATGTGCAAACGACCATAACACTTTCTTTAATAGATTTGATGTCCCTATGTCCCACACTTCTCCCTAGGACCACAAGCCTAGGACCACCGTAAGGATGATGTTCTTTGACTTCTGCAGTGCCTTCAACACCATCCAACCGGCAGTACTGGGGGAGAAACTAATGAACATAAACATTGACACCCGTTTGGTTTCCTGGATCATGGACTTTCTGACCTGCCGCCCCAGTATGTCCGACTACAGAACTGTGTGTCCGAGACTTTGATCTGCAGCACTGGAGCTCCCCAGGGGACTGTACTGTCTCCGTTTCTTTTCACCCTATATACATTTGACTTTAGATATAACTCAGAGTCATGCCACCTGCAGTCGTTCTCTGACGACTCTGTGGTTGTTGGGTGTATAAAGGAGGGTGACACCTCTGAGTACCAGTCTGTGGTGGATGACTTCGGTTTCTGGTGTGGGCGTAACATCCAAAAAACTATCCAAAGTACAATCCATTTTGAACAATCCTTCGCACCCGCTATACAGTGTCTTCACTGAACAGAGGAGCAGTTTCAGCCAGAGACTGATTACTATTAAGTGTTCCACAGAGCGCCACAGGAGATCCTTTTCGATCCTTTTTCCCAACGGCCATAAAAGTTTACAACTCTTCTCTGTAACTCAAACACACATGTATGTGCATTTTTCACTAACTGTTACACAACAGGACATTATCACTTACCATATTAATAATATAATAACTGCAATACTACTTCCCAATAAAATATGGAATACAAGATTACATACAATAATACAATATTACATACATATACTAGATTACTGTACAATACTTACAAGTGGTTTTAAGTCATATTTTGATGGTACTTACTGTTTTAGGAACTTTTTTAGGATTATTATTATTATTTATTACCTTTATTACCTTTTCTTAGTTAACAACTGTGAGCTGATTCTGTTGGGCAGACCTCCGAACACAGAGGTAGGCCCAGACGTTATCCTGAGGAAATTTACTGAACTATGTGAAGATGAAATGCTTAACTATTGGAAGAACCTGTCCCACTGTAAACAAAGATTAGAGAACTCCTCTCTAATAGAGAATTAATCAACAGCTTCTGACCAATCAGCAGCAGCCTGTACATGGTGCACTGTCGATCACTAACCTCCTTATAATATCACAAAAGTGGATAAAAGTGCAACAAAATTCACTGAGCATTACATTACACAATACACACTGACACACTACTCCACAGTAACACACTAATTAAGCAGTGTCACACTCAATTTTGTGCTGTTGTACTAAATATCAGTGTAGCTGTAGGCATGATGATGCAGCCTGAGTACTGAAGCTATAGTGGTGCTGATATTCAGTACAACAGCACGGATTTGTGTGTGATACTACTTTTATATTTTACAAATTTACTTTTAGTTTTACAAATATCATTTATTATCAACAGATTATATCTGGTACCATCTTTCTGTGTCTGGTGGAGCTGGCGAGCGACAGTAGTGTAATTACCAGAAGGTGAGAGTGGTGTTAAACTCTTAGTGATACTCTGTAGTCAGAAGGTGAGGAGAATAAACCATGGAGGTGGTGGACAGTCCTGAGAAACTCACCAGATTTACTGTATATTTACACTTATTACACTTTAAAGTATCAGCTCCGTTAGCTTCAGGGTTCTGGGGTCGAATCCCAAATAGTGTTAAATGAAAAGCTAGTGCACTATTTAGGGTGTACAATCCCCCTTGTTCCACACATCAAGTAGTGCCCTTGATCAGGTGTTAGAGAGGGATTTGGGATTCAGCCTCGTGTTAGAACCGAGTTAGCTTTGTAGCGGTTAATAAAAGAACTGCTCTCTCCTCAGTACTGCGGACCGTACAGACCTCCTCTCACCCACGCTGAGACACACAGTTAGTGTCATTAACCACTGGACAACACCTGGGACACGCCCACTCATACAGAGAGTCACCCCTCACAGTGCTGTTACTGTCTGTTATCATCACTCATGGAATAACGCCTCTCATCCAATCGGATTACTCGGTCTAAAATAACTGTTGTGTAATGATACACATTTACCCACACTAATGCACAGTAACACACACTGACACACACCCTGGCAAGTGGAAGGTCGAGGCGAGGCTGCAGGAGGTCAGTGTTAGTTCTCTGGAGGTGTTTGATAACAGCGCGAGTGTAAAACCATCAGCTTAAGTTTCCACACTCGTCTTCTGTGGAAATCCAGCCCTGCCCTTACATTTACACCACAAACAAAGTTCACCGCAAACCTCAACATGGCAGTGTAAGGTCCAATCCAGGTTTCTTTTTACAGGAAGTGCAGGATTACAACAAACAAATAAACAAACAAACAAACAGTAGGACGTGTTGTGAAGTGTTTTTTCTTTTCTTTCTTTAAACCAGTTCGGAGTTCTCTTAAAATGACTTTAAAGGTTTTAACTGAAACATTAATAAGTTGTTAGGTGGTGCGGTATGGAGAGCCACACCACAAGATGTCACAGTGTCTATAGGAGCCTTAATGCAGGGCTTCAGAGGGCGTTAGGGTTAGGGTTAGAATGAAACAGGGAGTACTTATAATACGCATTCGGGGAGACGTCTCCGTTTGGAGATAATGTGGGGTTATTAATTGATGACCTCGAATGGAAATGAAAGAAAAAAGAAAACACGAAATAAACAGTGCTTCACCGTCTACGTGAGACAGGAATGAGAGAGTTTTGTGTTTTGATGTACACTTTTTACGCTTAACTGATGTGTGTCGCTCTCTCACAGTTACTCTCTCTCTCTCTCGCCGGTGTATTAGACATTTACATTTACATTTAGGCATTAGGCAGACTCTCTTATCCAGAGCGACTTACATTTTTATCTCATTACACATCTGAGCAGTTGAGGGTTAAGGGCCGCGCTCAAGGGCCCAACAGTGGCAACTTGGCAGTTGTGGGGTTTGAACCTGGGATCTTCCGAACCGTAGTCCAATGCCTTAACCACTGAGCTACCCCTGGCCCTATTAGGGAGGCAGAGACTGACTCTGTGCCTCTGTCTCCCGACTTCCTGCCTGCTTTTCTTTGCTTTTTCTTTCTTTCTTTTTGCCTTTAGCACTGATACCCTACCGGTGCTACCAAAATGATTGCATGAAGTGTAGAGGTGATATATATATCTGACCACGCCTCTGCCTAATCAGAACTAATTCTCATTCTTATAGTCACTGTAATCGTTTATTCTTAATTATATACAACAAAATACAGCTTTCAGTTAAAACAAAAAAAAAAACATTTTTTGAGGTAGGGGTATATCTTATCTTATAATTGTTGTCTTTAATTTGGCAGCTTTAGGACTGTAACCTAATGTGAAATAAAGAAACATTATAATCCTAAATAAGTGCACCCTGGTCTGAGTCAGTGTTCCGAGGTGAGTTTTAGTAAAAGCAGATGATTAAACACCTGTAAGATTTACAACATTCATGTTAAAGCTTTATTAACACTTTCAGATCTGTTTGTTCCTGAACTGAATTTCAGTTTTGTAGAAATCGAAACTTAAGTCCCCAGTCTGGTGATGTGGGCGTGGTCAGTGTGTGTGTGTGTGTGTGTGTGTGTGTAAGAGTATAAATAGAGAGCAGGAGAGACAGTCTGTCCTTTCTTTTCTCCGGACTCCTTCAGTCTGCAGGAGCAGAAACTCAGAGCGTTCAGGGTGAGTGTCTGGAGTTTGTGTTTCAGCTTTTAATTATTAACATAAACAATAAACAATAATAATGTTGTTGTGTTGTTGGTCCTCAGCTCTGCTGCTCCGAGAGGATTTCTTCAGTCATGTAGACTGCGCTTGCATCTTATCTGTAAGTTATTATTTCTGACAATGTGTCTGATTATTATTGTAAGGATTTAATTAAACAGTGTGTGTGTGTGTGTGTGTGTGACTGCTTCAGTCTCAGATATCTTCAATACTATCTAAGTGTAAAGCTAAAGAATCAGTATAAATATATAATAAACAGAATCAGTAACACAGTTCCTGTCCAGTCCAGTTTATTCTCAAGGATTTCTACTGGGAAGAACATCAGGGGAACACAGGGTTCTGCGTAATGCAGATGTGTCTGTGTGTTACAGGCTGGGTGTATTACAGGCTAGGTGTGTTACAGGCTGTGTGTGTGTGTGTGTGTGTGTGTGTGTGTGTGTGTGTGTGTGTGTGTGTGTGTGTGTGTGTATGTGCCTCACAGAACTTCATTTTCTGGAAGCCTGTTGGTTATTTGTAGTTTTAGTGATCTGATCTGAAGGTCAGTCATTAGCAGAGGCACCAAAATCAAACCCGTTATTTAAAGTTTTATGACATCTGGAAGTTGAGTCACATCATCCCAAAGAAGATCAGGACCTCTTCACATGTCCACTAAAAAGTCCATACCCCACCACCGCCCCACTCTCTCTGGCTATGACACCTTAACAATCTCCCTCTAATCTCTCTCTGTTGTCTCACTATTGTCTCACTATTGTCTCCCTAACACCTCTCTCCTCTCTCTAACAACACACCCTTCTATTCTCACCTTCTCCATTCTTCATGTAACAAGCCGTTTCAGATAGAGGACGACCCTTTGACCTTGGACTTAAATCTGAGAAACTTTTCTACTTGCCTTAGGCTGTGTGTGTGTGTGTGTGTGTGTGTATGCGTGTGCATGTGTGTGTGTGTAAGGTGACAGGATTTTTTGTTCTCATCCTTACAGATCATTGGAGGAGGAAGAGGAGTAAATTCACATCTGCCAAGGGATGTGTCACTCAGTCCTTCTGTTCCCTGCGTCAGACTTCGTCTGCGCTCAGGGTCCAGCGGGTCTGGAGTGAACAGGACCGGGCCAACTCTGACCTGCCATTCGAGAAGAAGACACCAGAACCAACCACAAAAACCACAAAGACATGAACGCGCTAATGCACTAAACAATGAAAGCACTAAAACCCTTTATGGGTTCTGGTGCCTGTTTCTTGGTTGGCAGGGTTAGTGGTTGCCCTGTCGTTGAACAGAAACCTAATATTCTTAACTCTTCAAAGCTGTACGGCATTTTTCAACTTAAAACTAAAAATACATAAAAATAGTAAAACCATGAAACGGAACATGTCTCTGGTGTCATGTCTTTTTTTTAATAATGAATTTTGTACTCACACTGTAAAAAAAACAGGCCTCAACGTAAAAACGTTTAGTAACAATCCCTAGTTCCACATACCATGTAGTGCCCTTGATCGAGGGTTAGAGAGGGATTTGGGATTCAGCCTTGTGTTTAAAGCCAGTCAGCTTTGTAGCTGTGAGTAAAAGAATGCGGGTGGTTCGGTTACTAACGACTGTAGAACAGCTGCGAGGCCGAGTAATATGTACAGTATAGTTAAACATCCCAGTGCTGTTACTGCCTGATATCAGCACTCGTGGAACGCCTGTTGGTCAGAACTAACTGTTGTATAATGTACAGTAACACACACACACACTGGCACACACACACGCTGGTGGATTCAGACAGTGGAGGTTAAGAGGAAGCTCGAGGCGAGGCTGCAGGAGGTCTGTGTTTGTTCTCTGGAGGTGTTACACCTCTAACCTCATCCAGTGGCAGTGTGACGTTTAATCCAGACCATGAACGCTGTGTTTAAAAGACAAAGTGTAGGACTACAATTCAATTCAATTCATTTTTATTTGTATAGCGCTTTTAACAATTATCATTGTTGCAAAGCAGCTTAACAAAAAAAAAAAAAAAGAATTATTTACAGTGGTGTAAAAAACTATTTGCCCCCTTCCTGATTTCTTATTCTTTTGCATGTTTGTCACACAAAATGTTTCTGATCATCAAACACATTTAACTATTAGTCAAAGATAACACAAGTAAACACAAAATGCAGTTTTTAAATGATGGTTTTTATTATTTAGGGAGAAAAAAATCCAAACCTACATGGCCCTGTGTGAAAAAGTAATTGCCCCCTGAACCTAATAACTGGTTGGGCCACCCTTAGCAGCAATAACTGCAATCAAGCGTTCTGGAGGAATTTTGGCCCACTCATCTTTGCAGAATTGTTGTAATTCAGCTTTATTTGAGGGTTTTCTAGCATGAACCGCCTTTTTAAGGTCATGCCACAACATCTCAATAGGATTCAGGTCAGGACTTTGACTAGGCCACTCCAAAGTCTTCATTTTGTTTTTCTTCAGCCATTCAGAGGTGGATTTGCTGGTGTGTTTTGGGTCATTGTCCTGCTGCAGCACCCAAGATCGCTTCAGCTTGAGTTGACGAACAGATGGCCGGACATTCTCCTTCAGGATTTTTTGGTAGACAGTAGAATTCATGGTTCCATCTATCACAGCAAGCCTTCCAGGTTCTGAAGCAGCAAAACAACCCCAGACCATCACACTACCACCACCATATTTTACTGTTGGTATGATGTTCTTTTTCTGAAATGCTGTGTTACTTTTACGCCAGATGTAACGGGACACGCACCTTCCAAAAAAATCAACTTTTGTCTCGTCGGTCCACAAGGTATTTTCCCAAAAGTCTTGGCAATCATTGAGATGTTTTTTAGCAAAATTGAGACAAGCCTTAATGTTCTTTTTGCTTAAAAGTGGTTTGCGCCTTGGAAATCTGCCATGCAGGCCGTTTTTGCCCAGTCTCTTTCTTATGGTGGAGTTGTGTATATAATAAAATTGAATTGAATTGAAATGTGCAGTAATATTATGACCAAAGGGAAGTTCTTCGTGTTCAGACCATGCAGTTTTAAACCTATTAAAAGGCAGTTGCTGATTCACCTGGTTCCTGTCTGATAGATGCCACCATGAGATCACATGAAGACTGGTATTTCTTTACAAGAAAAGCTTTAAAGGGGTCATACAGCACTACATGCACTATTTTAAGCTGTTTGGACTAAACTGTGTGTTGAGAGAGTGCGTACACAACCACTCTACGATGATAAAGAGCCGCCCAGTGGTTTTCTTTTCGTTTATTACAGTAACATCCCCCTTCTGAAATCAGGCCAATCGCAAAAGCCTTGCCTTGTGACGCCACACCACAAGAGGGCGTTCCTACACAAGTTGATTGACACTGGTGTTTTAGCAAAGACCCGCCCCGAGTGAGAAGACGCTGTCGGCCATTGTTTTTCGCCGCTGGAGCAAAATGTCGCCTAAGCGAGTGTTGTGTACAGTTGTTGGGTGTAATAGCGAACACAGCAGTCGTCATTCACTACCTAGGGTTAGTGACCTAGGGTACCTACCTAGGGTTAGATATCTGAGCCACTGAGGACGCAGTGGCTGAATTTAGTTTTTAAAGCTAACGTCCCCGCCGATTTACCTAAATGCGTTCATGTTTGCGATAATCATTTTTCACCAGACTGCTTTATAAACGCGGGTCAATATAAAGCAAGTTTTAATAGGAAGCTGCTCCTAAAAATGGATCTGTACTAACGCTTCGTGTTCCTGCTTCATCTTCACCAGGCTCGGTGAGTGTGATTCATTTTACTATGACTCTTTACAGATCGCCTTTTTTAATAATCATGATAAATGCGGAGTGTAAGTTAACTTATACTCTCATAGAACATGGTTATGGCTTCTTCTCTGTGTACATCCGTCTCTATATAATCCCTAATCGCCCGTTTATAATAAACAATGCATTAAGGTGATTGTCTAGTTGCAAACTGTGTACGTAGTCGGAAAACTATATTATGCTTACCTTTGTAACGTTAGATGGTTTATAACGATGTCTGTCGAAGATTAAGAAGTCATGTAAACACATCAGTAAACACATCGCGTCCGTATCTCTCTCAGTAAGCTTCTCCTGTTTTTGTTGTTGTTGCTCACGGCAGCGTAACAGCCCGTTAATTCATGCACATGCAGTGATGAGAAAGACAAATCGAGTCGATCATGTCCATTCTTTTAATTTCTGCGTTGTCAGGCGATATTACAAACTTCCGCGTAGGTTCCGTACTTAAATCAAACCAAAAACGACTGAAGAAAACAGGCTCGGGCTCCATAATCCATAGTTTTCCAGTTTGGACTGCATTACCCACAAAGCACTGCGTTGTGGCAATGCTTTGTGGGTAGTGCAGTCCAAAGCATTGCCCGCACTGGACTACACTTCCGTCGCTATACCCTACGTGTCACGCCCCACAGAACGGGGGGGCGGGCTCAGCAGAGGTCATGAGCATTTAAATTAGCATGTACTGAAACAGGTTGCTGAGAACAGAGCTAGTTTTTACCAGGTAAAAGTAGTGTTTTTTTTACAGACGTGAGAGGGCGCGTATAAAGACCCAGACGTGACATGAAATCGGGTCAAAAACGACTGCCTTCCATTTTTTTTTCTCTTTGCTCTCCCATGTTTGCTTGTTCTTTTTTTTGCTCTTGTTTTGGTTGTTTTGTGTCAGACTTGAATTACCGTATGCTCGAATCTTCTCTTGGGAGAACTTTGCTCGTAGTTGATCATTTGGATGCGTTTGTATCGTGACTCGATTATCGCTTCACCTATCCAAAGTCCTACCTCGACACATGGTGATGGGACTAGTTCAGCATGTCACGTGACTTACATCTTTCTTCACGCAGGGTAATGTTGTCTAGACACACTAGTTATCGAGCGGGTGCCGACCTTTGTATTTATGTTTGTGAGTCAGAGTAGTTAGGGGCGTGATCCGCTGAAGATGTTTGTTTAATTATTTACTTATTTATTTATTTTTTTGTTCAGTTAGCCTTGATTTGGGGGTTAGATAGAGGACTTATGTTTTATTGTTTTCTTTTCTTTAGCACCGCTCTTGTCCCTCACTTTTGTTGTCTTCTCTTGTATATAATTTGTAAATTGAAAATTGTTGGTTTTGATGGAATTTTGGGTTAATTGTTTATAACATCATCCTTATGGAGAGCTATGTAAATAACAGCAAAATCTCACTAAACCTAACTTCCTGAATCCAAGTGTCTTGGTTCTTTTTTTTTTATTGTTGCGTACACTCACACTTCCAAAGCAGAGAAAAGTGCATTTATTTTTTATTTATTTTTATTATTATTATTATTATTATTATTATTATTATTTAATTTATGTTACCTCCCGAAACCCTAGATGCCAAAAAAAATAGGGAACGTAACATAATTGGCGGCTCGTCTTAAAAGGCGAATGCTGTTTCTTTTGCGGAAGAGTGTGGTGTTTGTTATCTTTTTAAGTAATTTAATGTAAACGTTGGGTGGAGCGAATTTGGTCTGGTGGCGCATCGGCATACGGTTTGATGGCGTTTAACTTGCAGAGTTTTGTTGATAATCCCTCATTAGAGGTGATGGATAAATGTAGGAAGGATGAGTTGTTGATGATAGCTAACCACTTTCAAATCGAGATTCCAAAACAGGCATTAAAAAAGAAAATTAAGGCGGAATTGATCGATCGCCTAAACAAATTCAGCGTTTTAAGCTGGTCGGTGGTAGACGGAGGGGTGGTGCCTATGGAAGGGGAGCAGGATGTTGTGGAAACGGGTGGAAAGGAAGATGAGTTAGTCACAACCGAGGCGGAGGCCAAAGTTGGGGCAACTCTTTCACCTTTTGAACCCTTTTCCCCTGGCACTCCCAAACCGAGAGGGGAGACGCAATTGAAAGTGCGAATCGCACGGCTCCAAGCAGAGGTTCAAGAGAGAACACAGGCCCACCAGGCAGAATTAAATCTGCAGCTACAGATCCGCAAGCTCGAAATTGAAGCCGAGAAGGAAGTTAAGCTTAGACAGTTGGACATTGAGGCGGCGAGAGTTGCAGCGGGTCCCCCTGTTCAGCAAAACTTCTGCCCGGTAAGTGATAATTCGGCTAATTCGAATTCAACCACTTTTGATGTGGGTAAGCACATTGCTTTAGTGCCTAATTTTCGTGAATCGGAAGTGGATAGTTATTTTAACGCTTTTGAAAAAATCGCAACTTCTTTGAATTGGCCAAAAGAGGTATGGTCATTGTTGTTGCAGTGTAAACTGGCTGGTAAAGCTTTGGAGGTATATTCAACTTTGTCTTTGGAAGATAGTCTTAAGTACGAGGTGGTTAAGATAGCGGTACTTAGAGCTTATGAATTAGTCCCAGAGGCCTATAGGCAGCAGTTCCGTGCTCGTAAAAAAAATGCCGTTCAAACCTATGTTGAATTCGCCCGAGATAAGGGAATTCTTTTTGATAGATGGTGCGTTTCTAGTAAAGTAGTGGACTTTGCTTCACTGAGAGAATTAGTACTACTCGAAGACTTTAAACAGTGTCTTTCAGAAAGAATGGTTCTGTATTTAAATGAACAAAAGGTGGCAACGGTATCTCAGGCAGCAGTATTAGCGGATGAATTTGTACTTACACATAGAAACGTTTTTCAGCCAGTAATTGTGGAAAAGAGTTATGTAAAATCACCAATGAAGATTCAGCAGTCTAAAGTAAGTGTGGAGAAGCCTAAAGAAATGCGGGAATGTTTTTATTGTCATAAGAAAGGACACGTTATTGCAGAGTGTTTCTCTTTAAAGCGCAAGCAGCAATCTCAAGTGAAAGAGGTTGGATTTGCGAATATTGTGAGTCAAAATGTGCATGTTGAACAGATAAGAGATGAAGTAGACAGTGTATACCTTCCATTCCTTTTCAAAGGTTATGTGTCACTATCAGGGAAGCAAGAAGATCAAGTAGAAGTACAAGTGCTAAGGGATACTGGCGCAGCCCAGTCGTTCGTATGTTCAGATGTCTTGCCTTTTTCAGATCAGACATCAGTGGGATCTAGCAGACTGGTCCAGAGCTTCAGCATGGAAATCATGAGGGTACCCGTTCACCGTATTCACCTGCAAACAGACTTGGTGTCTGGTTTCGTGGAGGTAGGAGTACGTCCAGTCTTACCAGTGAAAGGTGTCTCCTTTATTTTAGGTAACGATCTAGCTGGGGGAAAAATAGTACCTTCACTTGAAGTGACTGATACCTTGTCGACGGAGTATGGCACAGATGAATTGTCTCGGAGATATCCAAATGCATTTACCGCTTGTGCGATTACACGTGCTCAATCAAAGAAAACTAATGAGGTGTCTATATCTGACTCTTTTTTATGTGTAGATCAAGAGGCTGAGGGAGGTCCTGAAGTTAAAAGTCATATTAGTGACCAGGTGAGTGAGGTTGTAGTGGGTGGCCCATTGGCCTTGACTATAACTCGGGAAGAATTAATTGATGCTCAGAAGAATGACGTTTCGCTTGTGAAGTGTTTTAAACTGGCTGAAAGATCAGAACTGAGTAACGTCTCATTTTTCGTCGAAGATGGTTTACTAATGCGGAAGTGGCATAAAGGTAACGATACAGAGGATGAGTGGAACGTGGTGTATCAAGTGGTGGTTCCCTCAATTTTTCGCCGGCAGGTATTATCCTTGGCGCATGATCATTCGTTGTCAGGGCACTTAGGAGTGACAAAAACGTATAACCGTATTTTACAACATTTTTTTTGGTATGGTTTAAAGCGTGATGTGGTGCAGTTTTGTAAGACTTGTCATGTTTGTCAATATTCTGGGAAACCGAACCAGGTGATTCCACCAGCACCTTTGATTCCAATCCCCGTCATAGGCGACCCTTTTGATCATGTGATCATAGACTGCGTTGGTCCTTTACCCAGAACCAAGTCTGGTAATCAGTTTTTATTGACCATTATGTGTACGGCTACCAGGTACCCAGAACCGATTCCTCTTCGCAATATCACAGCTCGAACAGTTGTTAAAACGTTAATAAAGTTCTTTACTACCTTTGGTCTACCGAGAATTGTGCAGACAGATCAGGGAACTAATTTTCTATCCACATTGTGTGCCCAGGTTTTTAAATCACTTAATATTGCTCACCACATATCCAGTGCCTTTCATCCAGAGAGTCAGGGATCCCTGGAAAGGTTCCATCAAACACTAAAAGCAATGCTTAGGAAGTATTGTATTGAGACAGGATCGGAGTGGGATGAAGGTATTCCCTTGCTTTTGTTTGCAATCCGTGATGCAGTTCAAGAGTCTCTTGGGTTCAGTCCATCAGAGCTGGTGTTTGGCCACGCGGTGAAAGGACCATTAAAGGTTTTGAAAGAGAGCGTGTTGGGTATCGCAGAATCCAAAAAAACAAATGTATTAGATTATGTGAGTAAATTTCATGACAGACTTCAGAAGGCTTGCATGTTAGCTCGTGAATCATTGACGAAAGCTCAGGGGAAGATGAAAACGTGGTATGACAAATCTGCTGTGAATAGATCTTTTGCAGTGGGTGACCATGTGCTGGTTCTGCTTCCTGTTCCTGGATCGGCGTTAACAGCACGTTTCTCGGGTCCTTATAAGATCTTGGAGAAGCGGGGAGAGACAGATTATGTGCTGAGTACGCCAGACAGGAAACGTCAAAAACGGGTATGTCATATTAACATGTTGAAAGCGTATTATACTAGAGATGATGCGAAGCCTCAGGAGAAGGAAGATGACTCTGTTCATCCAATAGGAGTTGTGTGTGACTCAGGTTCAGTGGTAGAGCAGCAAGATGAACCGGAAAGCTCAATGGAGTTCGATGCTCCATTGTTGTCTGCACGATTGACTAATTCTGAAACTTTAGCCAATTTGTCAAGTTTTTTAGCACATCTCAATGCTAATCAGGAGGAGGAAGTGGTTAAACTCCTTAGGAAGTTTTCTTCTATATTGGGTGATGTCCCTACACTTACAAATGTTTTACAGCATGACATCGATGTGGGTGATGCCTATCCAATTAAACAACACCCTTATAGGGTTAACTCTGCTAAAAGAGCTGTGATGAAAAAGGAAGTTCAGTATCTGTTGGAGAAGGGTTTGGCCAGTCCTAGTGTTAGTCCATGGAGTTCACCATGCCTTTTGGTGCAGAAGTCCGATGATACAGTTCGCTTTTGTACGGATTACAGGCGTGTCAATGCTGTAACGGTTCCTGACTGTTTCCCAATGCCAAGGATAGAGGATTGCGTGGACAGCGTAGGTTCTGCCAGGTTTGTGAGTAAATTGGATTTACTCAAAGGATATTGGCAAGTTCCATTAACTCCCAGAGCCTCTGAAATTTCAGCTTTTGTGACACCAGACTATTTTTTACAATACAAAGTGATGGCGTTTGGCCTGCGGAATGCCGCAGCCACTTTTCAGAGGTTGGTTAACCTAGTTCTTGCAGACGTTCCAAATTGTGAGGCTTATCTCGATGACGTAGTGATTTACTCACAGAGTTGGTCTGAGCATATAACGCTTTTAGAAACCGTTTTTAAGTGTTTACAGGGAGCTTCATTAACCTTGAACTTGGCTAAATGTGAGATTGGTAAAGCTACAGTAACCTATCTAGGTAAACAGGTGGGGTATGGTCAGGTACGTCCAGTAATGGCGAAAATCACAGCTATAAACGAATTTCCCGTGCCTAAAACCCGACGGGAGTTGTGTAGATTTTTGGGTATGGCTGGGTTTTATCGGTGTTTTTGTCGAAATTTTTCATCAGTCGCTACACCACTAACCACTTTGCTTAGTCCTTCAGAACCGTTTGTTTGGAATTCTGTATGTCAGATGGCATTTAACAATATTAAAGTGTTGTTGTGTAGTGAGCCCGTCCTGGCTGCTCCAAATTTTTCAGTGGCGTTTAAATTGGAGGTCGACGCGAGCGATGTGGGAGCTGGTGCAGTACTCCTACAGGAGGGTAAGGATGGAATTGATCACCCCATTTGTTACTTTTCCAAAAAGTTCAGTAGAAGCCAAAGAAATTATTCAACAATAGAGAAGGAAGCCTTGGCCTTGCTGTTAGCAGTTCAACACTTTGAGGTTTATGTTGGCGCTTCTATTTGTCCCGTAATCGTTTACACTGACCACAACCCGTTGACCTTTGTTGCCCGTATGCGTAATCAGAATCGGAGATTGATGAGGTGGTTCCTCGTTTTTCAGGATTACAATCTCGAGATTCGGTACAAGAAGGGTAGGGATAACGTAACGTAATCTAAGGAATAGCGTCTATTGTTTTGGGGTCAAAGCTATTGAACATGGGTATATGTTTGTTTTTTAAGGATGGGGGTGTTACGTTTGGTATTGTTTTGGGAAGGTTTTTTTTTCTTTCTCTCCTGTTCTCTCTCTAATTACCTCACAGGCCCTGTGGTTGGATGACGGTGCTGTCAATCTCAATCCTGCATATCACCCGAAGGACAAATCAGACGTGAGAGGGCGCGTATAAAGACCCAGACGTGACATGAAATCGGGTCAAAAACGACTGCCTTCCATTTTTTTTTCTCTTTGCTCTCCCATGTTTGCTTGTTCTTTTTTTGCTCTTGTTTTGGTTGTTTTGTGTCAGACTTGAATTACCGTATGCTCGAATCTTCTCTTGGAAGAACTTTGCTCGTAGTTGATCATTTGGATGCGTTTGTATCGTGACTCGATTATTGCTTCACCTATCCAAAGTCCTACCTCGACACATGGTGATGGGACTAGTTCAGCATGTCACGTGACTTACATCTTTCTTCACACAGGGTAATGTTGTCTAGACACACTAGTTATCGAGCGGGTGCCGACCTTTGTATTTATGTTTGTGAGTCAGAGTAGTTAGGGGCGTGATCCGCTGAAGATGTTTGTTTAATTATTTACTTATTTATTTATTTTTTTGTTCAGTTAGCCTTGATTTGGGGGTTAGATAGAGGACTTATGTTTTATTGTTTTCTTTTCTTTAGCACCGCTCTTGTCCCTCACTTTTGTTGTCTTCTCTTGTATATAATTTGTAAATTGAAAATTGTTGGTTTTGATGGAATTTTGGGTTAATTGTTTATAACATCATCCTTATGGAGAGCTATGTAAATAACAGCAAAATCTCACTAAACCTAACTTCCTGAATCCAAGTGTCTTGGTTCTTTTTTTTTTTTATTGTTGCGTACACTCACACTTCCAAAGCAGCGAAAAGTGCATTTATTTTTTATTTATTTTTATTATTATTATTATTATTATTTAATTTATGTTACCTCCCGAAACCCTAGATGCCAAAAAAAATAGGGAACGTAACAGTAAACAAACCAAGCGTTAAGTTAAGCAGGCACTTTAAGCTTTTTTTTTTTTTTTTTAACTTACGGGTAGTGTGACGTTGAACAGAGTGTATAAGTATTAATTTAAAACTGAAGAATACTGTAATTTATAAGTGTATAATCAAAAATGTGCAATATCTCCGCGTCCCTGATAACACTATCAGGAATATGAATTCTATTTCAAATTCACATGCCTTTACACCTTTGGAGATTATTCACACATTTATCAAATAACAATATAGTGATTTAATAAGGCATTTGGCCAATCTACCCTGTTTCTGAGAACACTCTCAGAAAAACGAACCTCAGGTAGTCCAGAGTCCACATGCCTCCAGGTCAGGGAGACAATAAAAATCATGCACATCACACGTGTATAACTGCAACTGCATGCCGCTCCCTGTTCCAAAGAACACCCTAAGGAATATAGTTATTATAATCAATTAAGTAATTTATTTTATAACCACACGCCTCTACGCCAGGGCCAGCTTATACACAAATTGCTCGCTACAAATGCCTCACTAAATTACAAATATTGAAATGCACAAATTACATATACAACAGAAGTTAGCGAACATATAACTTTTTAAAACACACCCGAAGGTAACGTAGTTACTCTGCGATGACAGCGCTGTGTATGTTTGTAGCTAAATGCTAACAACACCAGTTCAGTTTCAGTTTCGTCCCCGTGCCCAAGAAGTCTACTGTGTCTTGTCTCAATCAATACCATCCCGTTGCACTTACACCCACCATCATGAAGTGCTTCGAGCAGCTCATGTGACACATCAAGACCCTGCTGCCTGGGTGTCCACCTGGAGAAGGACCTCAACTGGTCCCTCAACACCAGCCCCCTGCACAAGAAAGCCCAACAGCGTCTCTTCTTTCTGAGAAGACTGAGAAAGGCCCAGCTTCCACCACCGATCCTGACCACCTTCTATAGAGGAACTATCGAGAGCATCCTGAGCGGCTGCATCACTGACTGGTTTGAGAATTGTGCCATATCGGACCGCAAGACCCTACAGCGGATAGTGAGGACAGCGGAGAAGAAGACACCAGAACCAACCACAAAAACCACAAAGACATGAACGCGCTAATGCACTAAACAATGAAAGCACTAAAACCCTTTATGGGTTCTGGTGCCTGTTTCTTGGTTGGCAGGGTTAGTGGTTGCCCTGTCGTTGAACAGAAACCTAATATTCTTAACTCTTCAAAGCTGTACGGCATTTTTCAACTTAAAACAAAAAATACATAAAAATAGTAAAACCATGAAACAGAACATGTCTCTGGTGTCATGTCTTTTTTTTAATAATGAATTTTGTACTCACACTGTAAAAAAAACAGGCCTCAACGTAAAAACGTTTAGTAACAATCCCTAGTTCCACATACCATGTAGTGCCCTTGATCGAGGGTTAGAGAGGGATTTGGGATTCAGCCTTGTGTTTAAAGCCAGTCAGCTTTGTAGCTGTGAGTAAAAGAATGCGGGTGGTTCGGTTACTAACGACTGTAGAACAGCTGCGAGGCCGAGTAATATGTACAGTATAGTTAAACATCCCAGTGCTGTTACTGCCTGATATCAGCACTCGTGGAACGCCTGTTGGTCAGAACTAACTGTTGTATAATGTACAGTAACACACACACACACTGGCACACACACACGCTGGTGGATTCAGACAGTGGAGGTTAAGAGGAAGCTCGAGGCGAGGCTGCAGGAGGTCTGTGTTTGTTCTCTGGAGGTGTTACACCTTAAACCTCATCCAGTGGCAGTGTGACGTTTAATCCAGACCATGAACGCTGTGTTTAAAAGACAAAGTGTAGGACTACAATTCAATTCAATTCATTTTTATTTGTATAGCGCTTTTAACAATTATCATTGTTGCAAAGCAGCTTAACAAAAAAAAAAAAACAGAATTATTTACAGTGGTGTAAAAAACTATTTGCCCCCTTCCTGATTTCTTATTCTTTTGCATGTTTGTCACACAAAATGTTTCTGATTGTGCGTGCGCATTTTTGTTTCAGTTTAGTCTTACTCGCTCCGTGTCCATAGAATCGACATACTCCGTTTTCTTTTCTGATATCGTCCTTTAACCTTCACTTCAAGATACATACAATAAATAAACAAAATAAAATAAAATAAATATAATATCAAAATGCAAATAATCACGGATGCGGTAAAAACAACTGTGTGACTCCACTGTTTTCCCAAGCACGCACAACACTTTCTCCCCCACGTGATTCTTAAAGAGCCAGTACACAATTTTAACTTAGTACATATTATTAATGCAATTGTACAAAATATTTATCCAAATGGCCCATATGAATAATTTGAGTTCCCAAATGCAAACAATTTAAAACAAAAAACATTAAAAACTGAAATGCACCATACAATATAACACTGGTTACTGAATCTAAACAAAATAGTCTCCTACATTTCCACCCCCTAATTGTTCTCAAACCCTTTTAAACAATTATTTAAATTTAAACACAAGGAGCCATATTACTTTAATTGTTAACAATTTTTTTTTTTTTTACGTTTAAAGCAACTCAAACTTAGGTTCATGAAGACCTATTGCTTTACTATACTTATTCTGCCTCCTGCAACAGGCAAAGCTTTGTTATGGGTCTTACTAAAATGTTTGTTCTTGTCTTAATGCGGACTTGTCGGACAAGACCTTTCTTGTCAGAAATGGTTTCAATGACTCTTGCTAACATCCATGAATTTCTAGGGGCAGAGTCATCTACTACCAGAACAATGTCTCCAACTGAGAAATTTCTTGTTGTGTTGTTCCACTTTTGTCTCTGTTGCAATTGTGGCAAGTATTCTCGACACCAACGCTTCCAGAACAAATCAGAAATGTACTGCACCTGTTTCCATCTGCGTCTAGAATACAGGTCTTCTTGGTCAAACAGTCCTGGAGGCAATGATGGCTTTGTCTTGAGTAATAACAGGTGATTCGGAGTTAGAGCTTCTAGATCATTTATGTCACTCGATGCTGCTGTGATTGGTCGACTGTTAATTATAGCCTCTGCCTCACAGAAAACGGTTTGAAAGCATTCCTCATCAAGAACTTGTTCTCTAACTGTAGCATTAAGGATTTTTCTTACTGAGCGTATCAGCCTCTCTCATGCCCCGCCATGATGAGACCCAGTGGGAGGATCGAGAATCCACTTAATTCCTTGTTGATTGAGGTGGTCCTGAATCTTCTGGTTGCTCTTTTGTTCTATTGTTAAATTGTCTTAACTTATGCTCAGCAGCTACAAAATTAGTCCCGTTGTCTGACCTAAGAACTTTCACTTGTCCCCTCCTGGCTACAAATCGACGTATAGCATTTAGACAGGAATCAGTGTCCAATGAAGAAGCAATTTCAATGTGCACTGCACGAATAGCTAAGCAAGTAAAGATGACTCCATATCTCTTGACAAGGCTTCTTCCACGTTTAACCATGAATGGTCCAAAGTAATCTACACCTACTCTTGTAAAAGAGGGATCATCTGGTGTTACCCTGTCTGATGGTAAATCTGCCATCATTTGTTTTCCTGTGGAGCTATGTAAACGACGACAAGTAACACATCGTGCAAGCATTGTTCTGATTGCAGATTTCACACCTGGTATCCAGTATTTCTGTTGCAATGTAGAAATCATGTGATTTCTACCACCATGTCCTGTTTTTTCATGAATGTTCTGTAGAATCAAGTTAGTGACATGAAGATCCTTTGGAATAATCATAGGCTGCTTGACTTCTTCTGGCATAGCAGCATTGCTGAGTCGCCCATCAATATGCAAAACTTCATTGTGCATCCGAGGGTTTAACCTGTAGATCGAACTACCTCTTTTTATGGCTTGGCCATTTTGCAAAGCCGATATCTCCTCAGCAAACTTTTCTCGCTGACAGAACTTCACTATTTCGAGCTCAGCCGCCTTCAAATCATCAACTGAAATGTTAGTTCCTTTCCATTTCACTTTGATGTCCCTCATCCTTTTGTCCACTCTAGTTGTTAGCTAGGGTCTCTGCAGTAAAAATCTTTCTCATTTGCACAAGTTCCAACAGCATAGATTTAAATTTCAACATCTACGCCACGATGCGCTGAAGCTTTATCCAAGAGGAAAAATGATTCATCAGTTGTCTAACTGAATTATTGCCGTGTTGGGTCTGTATTAAATTGATCAGCACTGACCTCTTGATCTCTGGATCATCTGCAGGTATAATCATTTGGTCCATGTTATTTGGCCATTCGTCTGGGGAATGTGTTGACCTTTTGCCCTCGTGAGGCACAGTCTGCTGGATTTAAAGCTGTATGAACGTAGTTCAACTCTTTAATGTTCGAGCTCTTTAGAATTGTTGTGACTCTGTTTGCCACAAATGTCCTAAATCCGATGCTTTCATTTCTGAGGTATTTAAGAACAGTTGTGCTGTCTGTCCAGTAGACTGAAGGTTTAAGTTCCAGCTGAAGTTCTCTTTTTAACATCAGATCCATTTTTGTGGCCACTGTCGCAGCTGTAAGTTTTATTCGTGGAATTGTAGGCCTTTTTAGCGGAGCGACTCTGGCCTTCCCCATAATCATTGCACAGTGCACCTGATCATGTTGATTACGTAGAAGAAGATAGCTTGCCGTACCATATGCGTCTTCACTGGCATCTGCGAAGTGATGTAGTTGGGCCATCACAACTTCTCCGAAATCCACTGGTTTAATGCATCTCACCATTGAGCCAATCTGTCCACCTTTGTTTTACTTGTTCTGGCAGATCATTATCCCATCCTAATTTCTTTCGACATAAATCTTGCAGAATCATCTTTGCTGGTAGTACTACAGGTGCAAGAAAACCCATTGGGTCATAAATAGAACTAACAATTGAGAGCAGTCCTCTTCTATGAGTGGACGATCTTTAATGACTATTTTGAATTGAAATTTGTCTGACTCAACATCCCAGTGGATACCCAATGCTCTTTCCATTGGCAGTAATTCCTGATCAAGATCCATGTTTTTCACTCTATCGGCCCGTTCATTCTCAGGGATAGCTGCCAGCACAGTACGACTGTTACTAGTCCACTTGACCAGGCGAAATCCTCCTTTGGAACATATTGCTCGTAGACCATTATACAGCTCTATCGCCTGTGTTTCAGTGGCTGTGGACTTTATCCAGTCATCTACGTAAAAATTTCGAAGAACAGCATAAACAATGTCAGGTTTAAATAATGTCCCATGATCCTCAGCACACTTTCTTAATGCATAACTGGCACAGCTAGGCGAAGAAGTAGCACCAAATAGGTGGACAACCATTTTATGTTCTACCAAGTCTCTATTATAATCTCTGTCAGGCCACCACAGAAATCTAAGAAACTCAGAATCCTCCTCATGAACACGAACTTGATGAAACATAGCTTCTATATCTGCCATTAAGCCGATTTTTTCTTGTCTGAATCTTGCAATGACACCAACAAGACTACTTGTGAGGTTGGGTCCTTGTAAAAGTTGATGGTTTAATGACATCCCTTGGTAAGATGCCCCGCAATTAAAGACAACTCTTAGTTTATGTTTGACAGGATGGTACACCCCATGGTGAGGCAGGTACCATATCTTGCCATCTGTATGTTTGTCATTGTTTTCTGTCAGCTCAACAGCATAGTCATTTCGGATGAGATTGTTCATGAATGACGTATAGTCGGTATGGAAATCTGGATTTCTAATTAATTTCCTTTTTAAATTCAGAGCCCGTTGCTCAGCCACCACACGGTTGTTTGGCATCTGAATAGCCTTGTTCTTTAGAGGCAGGCACAAGCTGTAATGACCATCCACTAGTTTAGCTGACTCAGACATCATTTTCATGAACTGGTGGTCTTCTTTGGACATTTCAATTTGATCATCCACCTTTCCTGCTTCAGGGAAATCCTGCTTGAATTGCTGTTGCCACAAGTCTTCCAATCTGGCTACTGATATGCGATTCACGGACACCGGAACACTCCTTCCCTTTCTTGTGACATCATTACTGTTCCTAAGCGGTCCATTGACTGTCCAGCCCAACTTAGTTCTTACAGCAAAAGGTCCATTGTCTTTACTTCTAATAACTTGCCAAGGCTCCATGACTTCAGGCACATTCGCTCCTATGAGCAATCCGATTTCTGCCTCAATGCTAGGAAGACAAATATCCTTAAGATACGGCCATCTCTCCAAGTCTTTTTGATGTGGAATATTGCCCTTGTGAACTGGAATAGCTCTTTGTGTGAAGACATCAGGAAGTTTGATGAACTGATCACCATCTAGTCTACTAATCTCCAATCCAGACACTATGTGAGTTTTGACTTGTTTTTCTTCTCCCATTGTTCTCAGGAGTATGTTAGTCTTTCTTTCATTCACTTTCAGTTCAGACGTCAATGCTTCTGTACAGAAAGTGTCCGAACTACCAGGGTCAAGAAAGGCGAAAGTTTTGACCAAATGTGTACCTTTCGTAGTCTTGACTTGAACGGGAACTATTGACAAAGTACATTCATTTTCACGGGTATCCTTGTATCCACTCGTGTCTTTTTCTGCATAGACTAGCGCACTTGTAACAGATTGTCTGTCACAGATATCTGTTTTGTCTTCTGGAAGACAAGCAGTCTCCTTAGGCCTCATATGCAGCAAAGTTGGATGAGGCAAAGAGCATTCACTACAGCTCATTCTGTTCTTACATTGTTTGCTCATGTGACCGTGTTTTAGACAGCCAAAACACAAGCCTTTGCTACGTAAAAAGTCAATTTTCTCCTTATGCATCTTACTCCTTAGCCTTTTGCATGACTCCAAGTTGTGTTGTGATACTTTACAAAAGATGCATGGTTTCCCTTGGCTGTCGACATGTGCATTTTGCACTCTATGAACTAAAAGTTTGTCATTGTCTTCAGCCCTTTTGTCAATCGGTACAGCACTAGTTGTGAAGACCCCTTTTGTTACTGCCTTTTTATAAGTGCTTGATTCTGTATGCAACTTGGCTTGTCCTTTCGAACTTTCCTTTATGTCTCCGAACACTGGATGCAGAGAAATCTTTGCTTGCTTATTAATGAAGTTAACTAAATCTTTGAATTTCACTCTAGCACTTTGCTTCTCTTGAATTTCACATGCCACCGATCGCCATTTTTCTCTTAATTTGTATGGTAGTTTCGCTGCAAGGGCTTTTAAATTTGCTGCAGTATCCATCTCGTCCATGTAACTTACATCTGACATTGCATTGCAGCATCCTGAAAGAAACAATGAAAAGGAGTGAAGTGCTTCCCCATCTTCTGGTCGGATAGAGGGCCAGTGTAGAGCTTTGTTCATGTATGCGACTGCTATCTGATACTCATTTCCGAAATGCTCTCTCAGAAGCTGCTTTGCCTTATGATAGCCTTCTGCTGGGTTCATATGCAGACAGCTACGAACTAGTTCCTTAGGCTTTCCAGTTGTGTACTGTTCCATAAAGTACAAACGGTCTTTATCATTATCAGTACGATCTTCAACTCCATGTTCGAAGGCCCGAATGAACAGCTTATAATCAAGAGGATCTCCTTTAAAAATGGGTATGTCAATTGAAGGAAGCATGGACATTTTCTGATGCTTCACTAGGCATTCCGCAATATTGGCTTGTCGCTCCACAGCATCACGTAAAGTATCAACTACGTTTCCCTCTCTACCAGCATAAGACACATTTGTTAATGGGTTATTAATTGACTGTGACCCAAGTGGTTGAAACGCATCTTCACATGGTGTTATGATACCTGACCCCCGATCCTTTTCTTTGTGGCTAACTTCTGAAGATCGACAGCTCTCATACTGCTTTATAACTTTAATCTTTGCATCTGACACTGCTAGAGCAACCTCTAGCTCCAATTCTTCTCTTTTAGCCTTCAGTTCAGCCTCTTACCTTTCAATATCTTGTCTTTTCTTCAGTGCAGCATGTTTAACAAGTAGTGCAGCTCTTTCTGCTTCAGCAGATATACGTGCAGAAGAAGTTGTAGAAGCTGTAGACCTGCCATCTACTGAACCATATTTCTTAAGCTTCTTACTTGAAGTTACTGACGCAGAAGAAATGCTGTCATCAGGATTTATTTCCAAATCACAAAGTAGTGCTTGCTCAGCATTTTCTGCAACTTGTTTCATCCACTGGTTGACTTCAGTGATGAACTTCTCACATGAGCAGGCTCTAGGTTCGAACCACATATGTTGGTCCTTTGCATAATCATCTTCAATCATAAACTCCTTAATAGCATGATTGTGCTGACAAAAGTCTTTATACAGTCCTTTATATTCTGTTTCTAATTTTGTTCGAACAGTGTCAACATGCGCAGCATCATCCATAAGTTGTTGAATTTCCTTAGATTTGCTTGTGAGCTGAGCCAGTTTAGCTTTCCTTGACTGCATAAGCCTGTGTAATTTTTCTTCCTTTGCCTTCTCTGTCATTTTTACTGGCCTTTTAGTACTAAAGCAATCCTCAGTTGTTTTTGTGTTGTCATCCATTTGTTAATTTAAAGCATCAAACAAGTGTATCAGTATTTGTAACTGAATTGTGCAAGTCAGGTTTAATTTTTACCTTAGAAATCTCCAAAGAAACTGCGCCGTTATATCGCATGTAGATGATGCCGCATGTCCGAAATTAGAGCATAATTCTCCAAAGCAATTTCACATGGCAAGGTTAATCGTTCCTCAAAACATCCATAAATCTTCGTGTTAAACACATCCTTATCCGTCTGGAGTTAGTTTTCTTTACTAATGTGCGTGCGCATTTTTGTTTCAGTTTAGTCTTACTCGCTCCGTGTCCATAGAATCGACATACTCCGTTTTCTTTTCTGATATCGTCCTTTAACCTTCACTTCAAGATACATACAATAAATAAACAAAATAAAATAAAATAAATATAATTTAAAAATGCAAATAATCACGGATGCGGTAAAGAAAAACTGTGTGACTCGTTACTGAGTCAAACAAAATAGGCTCCTACACTGATCATCAAACACATTTAACTATTAGTCAAAGATAACACAAGTAAACACAAAATGCAGTTTTTAAATGATGGTTTTTATTATTTAGGGAGAAAAAAATCCAAACCTCAATGGCCCTGTGTGAAAAAGTAATCCCCTGAATCTAATAACTGGTTGGGCCACCCTTAGCAGCAATAACTGCAATCAAGCGTTTGTGATAACTTGCAACGAGTCTTTTACAGCGCTCTGGAGGAATTTTGGCCCACTCATCTTTGCAGAATTGTTGTAATTCAGCTTTATTTGAGGGTTTTCTAGCATGAACCGCCTTTTTAAGGTCATGCCACAATATCTTAATAGGATTCAGGTCAGGTGTCATGGTTCCATCTATCACAGCAAGCCTTCCAGGTCCTCAAGCAGCAAAACAACCCCAGACCATCACACTACCACCACCATATTTTACTGTTGGTATGATGTTCTTTTTCTGAAATGCTGTGTTACTTTTACGCCAGATGTAACGGGACACGCACCTTCCAAAAAAATCAACTTTTGTCTCGTCGGTCCACAAGGTATTTTCCCAAAAGTCTTGGCAATCATTGAGATGTTTTTTAGCAAAATTGAGACGAGCCTTAATGTTCTTTTTGCTTAAAAGTGGTTTGCGCCTTGGAAATCTGCCATGCAGGCCGTTTTTGCCCAGTCTCTTTCTTATGGTGGAGTCGTGAACACTGACCTTAATTGAGGCAAGTGAGGCCTGCAGTTCTTTAGATGTTGCCCTGGGGTCTTTTGTGGCCTCTCGGATGAGTTGTCTCTGCGAAGCTGCTTTGAGACAATGACTATTGTTAAAAGCGCTATATAAATAAAATTGAATTGAATTGAATTGAAATGTGCAGTAATATTATGACCAAAGGGAAGTTCTTCGTGTTCAGACCATGCAGTTTTAAACCTATTAAAAGGCAGTTGCTGATTCACCTGGTTCCTGTCTGATAGATGCCACCATGAGATCACATGAAGACTGGTATTTCTTTACAAGAAAAGCTTTAAGTTGAGTGAACATGTTATCAACATGTTTGTAATCTGCCCATTATTAATAATAAGCACTCCATGTGTCTCCATTAGCATTAACTGTGGTGTATAGCAGCAGGGTGTTTTCCACAAAAGAGTCTTTACTGAAATAATAACATAGAAACAGGCACACTGATGAGACCAAACAACAAACTTAAACTATAACAAGGCATAGTGTGAAACACAGGTGATATGGTGAGACACCGGCGCTATGATGGCACATACAAGACGTAGGCTCCAGGGTGAAACACAAGCTCTTAGACATTACATACAGGATAAATACAGGCTTTAATGCCTGTTACACAGATTATAAGCCCTATAGCAAAACACAGGCTTAAGGACGAGTACAGGCTCTAATACCTGTTACAGAGATTATAAGCCCTATAGCAAAACACAGGCTTATAGATATAACACATAGTACACACAAACTGAGCATGGAGCTGCAACGGGACAAAACAAGACTAGAGACACAGACGAGAGACAGGAAAGACACGGAGAGACTAGAGACTGGACGAGAGACACGGGGGGGCTAATGACTGGACTAGGGACACAGAGAGGCTAAGGATACAGAGAGGCTAACTATTTACCTAAATTCTAACACACAACACGACACAACACCGAATTAGCTTCACACATGCTAAAACACAATGAACATATAGCATTGACCACACTAGAGCCTTATCTGACAAAAGAATGAACAGAACTTCAATTCAAACATAGATGAAAATAAAAGTAAACAAAAAACAGAACAAAACAAAATGCCCAGATACATGACAGTGATTACAAACCAACCATGCATGACCCAGTTTCCCAGACTAATCAGCTATTTATAGAAGATTTAATGATCTGCCTCGGATCAGGTGAGCTCCCGCATCACCTGACTGAGGTGCCTTCTGGGAAACTGAGTCTGCCAACAAAAAACTGCAAACAAAACAGTGACCTCTAGTAGAGATCCCTTACAGTTCTCTAGGATAGTGTCTCCACTGAGAAGAACCCTCCATCCATCCAGCCAAATTATACATCCAATCATTAGGAGTAACAGACTGTTTGGAACGACCATTTTCCATTTTATTAGTAAGTTACAGTTAGTAAACAAACCAAGCGTTAAGTTAAGCAGGCACTTTAAGATTTTTTTTTTTTTTTAACTTACGGGTAGTGTGACGTTGAACAGAGTGTATAAGTATTAATTTAAAACTGAAGAATACTGTAATTTATAAGTGTATAATCAAAAATGTGCAATATCTCCGCGTCCCTGATAACACTATCAGGAATATGAATTCTATTTCAAATTCACATGCCTTTACACCTTTGGAGATTATTCACACATTTATCAAATAACAATATAGTGATTTAATAAGGCATTTGGCCAATCTACCCTGTTTCTGAGAACACTCTCAGAAAAACGAACCTCAGGTAGTCCAGAGTCCACATGCCTCCAGGTCAGGGAGACAATAAAAATCATGCACATCACACGTGTATAACTGCAACTGCATGCCGCTCCCTGTTCCAAAGAACACCCTAAGGAATATAGTTATTATAATCAATTAAGTAATTTATTTTATAACCACACGCCTCTACGCCAGGGCCAGCTTATACACAAATTGCTCGCTACAAATGCCTCACTAAATTACAAATATTGAAATGCACAAATTACATATACAACAGAAGTTAGCGAACATATAACTTTTTAAAACACACCCGAAGGTAACGTAGTTACTCTGCGATGACAGCGCTGTGTATGTTTGTAGCTAAATGCTAACAACACCAGTTCAGTTTCAGTTTCGTCCCCGTGCCCAAGAAGTCTACTGTGTCTTGTCTCAATCACTACCATCCCGTTGCACTTACACCCACCATCATGAAGTGCTTCGAGCAGCTCATGTGACACATCAAGACCCTGCTGCCTCCCTCATTGGACCCACTGCAATTTGCATACTGTCCTAACCGCTCAACGGACGATGCCATCTCCACTACACTCCATCTTGCCCTCACACACTTGGACAAGAAGGACACATACGTTCGAATGCTGTACTTAGATTTCAGCTCAGCATTCAACACTATCATCCCCCAACAACTGATCGGGAAGCTGAGCCTGTTGGGCCTGAACACCTCCCTCTGCAACTGGATCCTAGCCTTTCTGACCGGAAGGCCTCAGTCAGTACGGATCGGAAACTGCACCTCCAGCACCACCACACTGAGCACTGGGGCCCCACAAGGCTGTGTGCTCAGTCCCCTGCTGTTCACACTGCTGAATCATGACTGTGTAGCAACACACAGTTCGAATCACATCATTAAGTTCGCTGATGACACGACCGTGGTGGGTCTCATTAGCAAGAATGACGAGTCAGCATACAGAGAGGAAGTGCAGAGGCTAACGGACTGGTGTAACAACAACAACCTGTCTCTAAATGTTGACAAGACAAAGGAGATGGTTGTTGACTTCAGGAGGACACGAGGCGACCATTCTCTGCTGAGCATCAATGGCTCCTCTGTGGAGATTGTCGAAAACACCAAATTCCTGGGTGTCCACCTGGAGAAGGACCTCAACTGGTCCCTCAACACCAGCCCCCTGCACAAGAAAGCCCAACAGCGTCTCTTCTTTCTGAGAAGACTGAGAAAGGCCCAGCTTCCACCACCGATCCTGACCACCTTCTATAGAGGAACTATCGAGAGCATCCTGAGCGGCTGCATCACTGACTGGTTTGAGAATTGTGCCATATCGGACCGCAAGACCCTACAGCGGATAGTGAGGACAGCGGAGAAGAAGACACCAGAACCAACCACAAAAACCACAAAGACATGAACGCACTAATGCACTAAACAATGAAAGCAATAAAACCCTTTATGGGTTCTGGTGCCTGTTTCTTGGTTGGCAGGGTTAGTGGTTGCCCTGTCGTTGAACAGAAACCTAATATTCTTAACTCTTCAAAGCTGTATGGCATTTTTCAACTTAAAACAAAAAATACATAAAAAATAGTAAAACCATGAAACAGAACATGTCTCTGGTGTCATGTCTTTTTTTAATAATGAATTTTGTACTCACACTGTAAAAAAAACAGGCCTCAACGTAAAAACGTTTAGTAACAATCCCTAGTTCCACATACCATGTAGTGCCCTTGATCGAGGGTTAGAGAGGGATTTGGGATTCAGCCTTGTGTTTAAAGCCAGTCAGCTTTGTAGCTGTGAGTAAAAGAATGCGGGTGGTTCGGTTACTAACGACTGTAGAACAGCTGCGAGGCCAATAATATGTACAGTATAGTTAAACATCCCAGTGCTGTTACTGCCTGATATCAGCACTCGTGGAACGCCTGTTGGTCAGAACTAACTGTTGTATAATGTACAGTAACACACACACACACTGGCACACACACACGCTGGTGGATTCAGACAGTGGAGGTTAAGAGGAAGCTCGAGGCGAGGCTGCAGGAGGTCTGTGTTTGTTCTCTGGAGGTGTTACACCTCTAACCTCATCCAGTGGCAGTGTGACGTTTAATCCAGACCATGAACGCTGTGTTTAAAAGACAAAGTGTAGGACTACAATTCAATTCAATTCATTTTTATTTGTATAGCGCTTTTAACAATTATCATTGTTGCAAAGCAGCTTAACAAAAAAAAAAAAAAACAGAATTATTTACAGTGGTGTAAAAAACTATTTGCCCCCTTCCTGATTTCTTATTCTTTTGCATGTTTGTCACACAAAATGTTTCTGATCATCAAACACATTTAACTATTAGTCAAAGATAACACAAGTAAACACAAAATGCAGTTTTTAAATGATGGTTTTTATTATTTAGGGAGAAAAAAATCCAAACCTCAATGGCCCTGTGTGAAAAAGTAATCCCCTGAATCTAATAACTGGTTGGGCCACCCTTAGCAGCAATAACTGCAATCAAGCGTTTGTGATAACTTGCAACGAGTCTTTTACAGCGCTCTGGAGGAATTTTGGCCCACTCATCTTTGCAGAATTGTTGTAATTCAGCTTTATTTGAGGGTTTTCTAGCATGAACCGCCTTTTTAAGGTCATGCCACAATATCTTAATCTTAATAATATCTTGGCAATCATTGAGATGTTTTTTAGCAAAATTGAGACGAGCCTTAATGTTTATTTTGCTTAAAAGTGGTTTGCGCCCTGGAAATCTGTCATGCAGGCCATTTTTGCCCAGTCTCTTTTTGATGGTGGAGTCGTGAACACTGACCTTAATTGAGGCAAGTGAGGCCTGCAGTTCTTTAGATGTTGCCCTGGGGTCTTTTGTGGCCTCTCGGATGAGTTGTCTCTGCGAAGCTGCTTTGAGACAATGACTATTGTTAAAAGCGCTATATAAATAAAATTGAATTGAATTGAATTGAAATGTGCAGTAATATTATGACCAAAGGGAAGTTCTTCGTGTTCAGACCATGCAGTTTTAAACCTATTAAAAGGCAGTTGCTGATTCACCTGGTTCCTGTCTGATAGATGCCACCATGAGATCACATGAAGACTGGTATTTCTTTACAAGAAAAGCTTTAAGTTGAGTGAACATGTTATCAACATGTTTGTAATCTGCCCATTATTAATAATAAGCACTCCATGTGTCTCCATTAGCATCAACTGTGGTGTATAGCAGCAGGGTGTTTTCCACAAAAGAGTCTTTACTGAAATAATAACATAGAAACAGGCACACTGACGAGACCAAACAACAAACTTAAACTATAACAAGGCATAGTGTGAAACACAGGTGATATGGTGAGACACCGGCGCTATGATGGCACATACAAGACGTAGGCTCCAGGGTGAAACACAAGCTCTTAGACATTACATACAGGATGAATACAGGCTTTAATGCCTGTTACACAGATTATAAGCCCTATAGCAAAACACAGGCTTAAGGACGAGTACAGGCTCTAATACCTGTTACAGAGATTATAAGCCCTATAGCAAAACACAGGCTTATAGATATAACACATAGTACACACAAACTGAGCATGGAGCTGCAACGGGACAAAACAAGACTAGAGACACAGACGAGAGACAGGAAAGACACGGAGAGACTAGAGACTGGACGAGAGACACGGGGGGGGGGGGGGCTAATGACTGGACTAGGGACACAGAGAGGCTAAGGATACAGAGAGGCTAACTATTTACCTAAATTCTAACACACAACACGACACAACACCGAATTAGCTTCACACACGCTAAAACACAATGAACATATAGCATTGACCACACTAGAGCCTTATCTGACAAAAGAATGAACAGAACTTCAATTCAAACATAGATGAAAATAAAAAGTAAACAAAAAACAGAACAAAACAAAATGCCCAGATACATGACAGTGATTACAAACCAACCATGCATGACCCAGTTTCCCAGACTAATCAGCTATTTATAGAAGATTTAATGATCTGCCTCGGATCAGGTGAGCTCCCGCATCACCTGACTGAGGTGCCTTCTGGGAAACTGAGTCTGCCAACAAAAAACTGCAAACAAAACAGTGACCTCTAGTAGAGATCCCTTACACTTCTCTAGGATAGTGTCTCCACTGAGAAGAACCCTCCATCCATCCAGCCAAATTGTTAATGAAAGGTTGAACAAAAATTCCAAATCCTTGATTATACATCCAATCATTATGAGTAACAGACTGTTTGGAACGACCATTTCCCATTTTATTAGTAAGTTACAGTTAGTAAACAAACCAAGCGTTAAGTTAAGCAGGCACTTTAAGCTTTTTTTTTTTTTTTTAACTTACGGGTAGTGTGACGTTGAACAGAGTGTATAAGTATTAATTTAAAACTGAAGAATACTGTAATTTATAAGTGTATAATCAAAAATGTGCAATATCTCCGCGTCCCTGATAACACTATCAGGAATATGAATTCTATTTCAAATTCACGTGCCTTTACACCTTTGGAGATTATTCACACATTTATCAAATAACAATATAGTGATTTAATAAGGCATTTGGCCAATCTACCCTGTTTCTGAGAACACTCTCAGAAAAACGAACCTCAGGTAGTCCAGAGTCCACATGCCTCCAGGTCAGGGAGACAATAAAAATCATGCACATCACACGTGTATAACTGCAACTGCATGCCGCTCCCTGTTCCAAAGAACACCCTAAGGAATATAGTTATTATAATCAATTAAGTAATTTATTTTATAACCACACGCCTCTACGCCAGGGCCAGCTTATACACAAATTGCTCGCTACAAATGCCTCACTAAATTACAAATATTGAAATGCACAAATTACATATACAACAGAAGTTAGCGAACATATAACTTTTTAAAACACACCCGAAGGTAACGTAGTTACTCTGCGATGACAGCGCTGTGTATGTTTGTAGCTAAATGCTAACAACACCAGTTCAGTTTCAGTTTCGTCCCCGTGCCCAAGAAGTCTACTGTGTCTTGTCTCAATCACTACCATCCCGTTGCACTTACACCCACCATCATGAAGTGCTTCGAGCAGCTCATGTGACACATCAAGACCCTGCTGCCTCCCTCATTGGACCCACTGCAATTTGCATACTGTCCCATCTCCCATACTGTCTGCATACTGGCCATCTCCACTACACTCCATCTTGCCCTCACACACTTGGACAAGAAGGACACATACGTTCGAATGCTGTACTTAGATTTCAGCTCAGCATTCAACACTATCATCCCCCAACAACTGATCGGGAAGCTGAGCCTGTTGGGCCTGAACACCTCCCTCTGCAACTGGATCCTAGCCTTTCTGACCGGAAGGCCTCAGTCAGTACGGATCGGGAACTGCACCTCCAGCACCACCACACTGAGCACTGGGGCCCCACAAGGCTGTGTGCTCAGTCCCCTGCTGTTCACGACTGCAAAACACAGTTAGAATCACATCATTAAGTTCGCTGATGACACGACCGTGGTGGGTCTCATTAGCAAGAATGACGAGTCAGCATACAGAGAGGAAGTGCAGAGGCTAACGGACTGGTGTAACAACAACAACCTGTCTCTAAATGTTGACAAGACAAAGGAGATGGTTGTTGACTTCAGGAGGACACGAGGCGACCATTCTCTGCTGAGCATCAATGGCTCCTCTGTGGAGATTGTCGAAAACACCAAATTCCTGGGTGTCCACCTGGAGAAGGACCTCAACTGGTCCCTCAACACCAGCCCCCTGCACAAGAAAGCCCAAGCGTCTCTTCTTTCTGAGAAGACTGAGAAAGGCCCAGCTTCCACCACCGATCCTGACCACCTTCTATAGAGGAACTATCGAGAGCATCCTGAGCGGCTGCATCACTGACTGGTTTGAGAATTGTGCCATATCGGACCGCAAGACCCTACAGCGGATAGTGAGGACAGCGGAGAAGATCATCGGGGTCTCTCTTCCCTCTATTGAAGACATCTACACCACACGCTGCATCTGCAAAGCCACCAGCATTGTGGCTGATCGGACACACCCCTCTCACACACACTTCACACTCCTGCCATCTGGAAAAAGGTACCGAAGCATTCGGGCACACACATCCAGACTGTAAAGATAACATAATTGAACACAAAATGCAGTTTTTTAAATAAAGGTTTACGTTACTAAGGGAGAAAAAAAACTCCAAATCTACATGGCCCTGTGTGAAAAAGTGATTGCCCCCCTGGTTAAAAAATAACTTAACTGTGGTTTATCACACCTGAGTTCAATTTCTGTAGTCACTCCCAGGCCTGATTACTGCCACACCTGTTTCAATCAAGAAATCACTTAAATAGGAGCTACCTGACAAAGAGAAGTAGACCAAAAGCACCTCAAAAGCTAGACATTATGCCAAGATCCAAAGAAATTCAGAACAAAAGTAATTGAGATCTATTAGTCTGGTAAAGGTTATAAAGCCATTTCTAAAGCTTTGGGACTCCAGTGAACCACAGTGAGAGCCATTATCCACAAATGGCAAAAACATGGAACAGTGGTGAACCTTCCCAGGAGTGGCCGGCCGACCAAAATTACCCCAAGAGCGCAGAGACAACTCATCCAAGAGGCCACAAAAGACCCCAGGACAACATCTAAAGAACTGCAGGCCTCACTTGCCTCAATTAAGGTCAGTGTTCACGACTCCACCATAAGAAAGAGACTGGGCAAAAACGGCCTGCATGGCAGATTTCCAAGGCGCAAACCACTTTTAAGCAAAAAGAACATTAAGGCTCGTCTCAATTTTGCTAAAAAACATCTCAATGATTGCCAAGACTTTTGGGAAAATACCTTGTGGACCAACCAGACAAAAGTTGAACTTTTTGGAAGGTGCGTGTCCCGTTACATCTGGCGTAAAAGTAACACAGCATTTCAGAAAAAGAACATCATACCAACAGTAAAATATGGTGGTGGTAGTGTGATGGTCTGGGGTTGTTTTGCTGCTTCAGGACCTGGAAGGCTTGCTGTGATAGATGGAACCATGACACCTGACCTGAATCCTATTAAGATATTGTGGCATGACCTTAAAAAGGCGGTTCATGCTAGAAAACCCTCAAATAAAGCTGAATTACAACAATTCTGAAAAGATGAGTGGGCCAAAATTCCTCCAGAGCGCTGTAAAAGACTCGTTGCAAGTTATCACAAACGCTTGATTGCAGTTATTGCTGCTAAGGGTGGCCCAACCAGTTATTAGATTCAGTGGATTACTTTTTCACACAGGGCCATTGAGGTTTGGATTTTTTTCTCCCTAAATAATAAAAACCATCATTTAAAAACTGCATTTTGTGTTTACTTGTGTTATCTTTGACTAATAGTTAAATGTGTTTGATGATCAGAAACATTTTGTGTGACAAACATGCAAAAGAATAAGAAATCAGGAAGGGGGCAAATAGTTTTTCACACCACTGTTGTTACGCAGCACAGTGCTGTTACTGTCTGTTATCATCACTCATGGAATTACGCCTCTTATCCAATCGGATTACTCAGTCTAAAATAACTGTTGTGTAATGATACACATTTACCCACACTAATGCACAGTAACACACACTGACACACACCCTGGCAAGTGGAAGGTCGAGGCGAGGCTGCAGGAGGTCAGTGTTAGTTCTCTGGAGGTGTTTGATAACAGCGCGAGTGTAAAACCATCAGCTTAAGTTTCCACACTCGTCTTCTGTAGAAATCCCCGCCCTGCCCTTACATTTACAAAGTTCACCGCAAACCTCAACATGGCAGTGTAAGGTCCAATCCAGGTTTCTTTTTACAGGAAGTGCAGGATTACAACAAACAAACAAACAAACAAACAGTAGGACGTGTTGTGAAGTGTTTTTTCTTTTCTTTCTTTAAACCAGTTCGGAGTTCTCTTAAAATGACTTTGAAGGTTTAAAGGACTTTAAAGGTTTTAACTGAAACATTAATAAGTTGTTACGTGGTGCGGTATGGAGAGCCACACCACAAGATGTCACAGTGTCTATAGGAGCCTTAATGCAGGGCTTCAGAGGGCGTTAGGGTTAGAATGAAACAGGGAGTACTTATAATACGCATTCGGGGAGACGTCTCCGTTTGGAGATAATGTGGGGTTATTAATTGATGACCTCGAATGGAAATGAAAGAAAAAAGAAAACACGAAATAAACAGTAATCCTAAATAAGTGCACCCTGGTCTGAGTCAGTGTTCCGAGGTGAGTTTTAGTAAAAGCAGATGATTAAACACCTGTAAGATTTACATCATTCATGTTAAAGCTTTATTAACACTTTCATATCTGTTTGTTTCTGAACTGAATTTCAGTTTTGTGGAAATCAAAACTCAAGTCCCCAGTCTGGTGATGTGGGCGTGGTCAGTGTGTGTGTGTGTGTGTGTGTGTGTGTGTGTGTGTGTAAGAGTATAAATAGAGAGCAGAAGAGACAGTCTGTCCTTTCTTTTCTCCGGACTCCTTCAGTCTGCAGGAGCAGAAACTCAGAGCGTTCAACCACAAAGACATGAACGCACTAATGCACTAAACAATGAAAGCAATAAAACCCTTTATGGGTTCTGGTGCCTGTTTCTTGGTTGGCAGGGTTAGTGGTTGCCCTGTCGTTGAACAGAAACCTAATATTCTTAACTCTTAAATGCTGTACATCATTTTTCAGCTTAACACAAAAAAATACATAGTAAATAGTAAAACTATGAAACAGAACATGTCTCTGGTGTCATGTCTTTTTTTTAATAATGAATTTTGTACTTACACTGTAAAAAAAACAGGCCTCAACGTAAAAACGTTTAGTAACAATCCCTAGTTCCACATACCATGTAGTGCCCTTGATCAGTGGTTAGAGAGGGATTTGGGATTCAGCCTTGTGTTTAAAGCCAGTCAGCTTTGTAGCTGTGAGTAAAAGAATGCGGGTGGTTCGGTTACTAACGACTGTAGAACAGCTGCGAGGCCGAGTAATATGTACAGTATAGTTAAACATCCCAGTGCTGTTACTGTCTGATATCAGCACTCGTGGAACGCCTGTTGGTCAGAACTAACTGTTGTATCATGTACAGTAACACACACACACACTGGCACACACACACGCTGGTGGATTCAGACAGTGGAGGTTAAGAGGAAGCTCGAGGCGAGGCTGCAGGAGGTCTGTGTTTGTTCTCTGGAGGTGTTACACCTCTAACCTCATCCAGTGGCAGTGTGACGTTTAATCCAGACCATGAACGCTGTGTTTAAAAGACAAAGTGTAGGACTACAATTCAATTTTATTTTATAGCGCTTTTAACAATTGTCATTGTTGCACAGCAGCTTTACAGAAACAACAGAATTATTTAAGTGTGTATGAACTGTGAATGTGTGTGAATCAGAATTATAAGATCGTCCCTGATAAACAAGCCGAGGGCGACGGTGCTGAGGGAAAAACTCTCTGAGATGGTAATAGGAAGAACCTTGAGAGGAACCAGACTCAACAGGGAACCCATCCTCATCTGGGTGATAACGGATAGCAGGGATTGATCTGCACTCATACTGTGTGTTAGGAGGCTGGAAGGTCAGTATAACAGAAGATGTGGAGAAGTTCATATGGAGTCCAGTTTGTTATTGGAGGCTCAGGTAGACTGTAGGAAACTCCAGTCCTGAACTATCAAGCGACTGCAGTCACGAGTCCTCAGAGAACAGCTGTCTGCATCAGCCGAGGACAGGACCGTCTTCATAGTAAAGTGGAGCCCCCCCACACAGGGCTCCATGCAATAAGATTTCCAACCAGAACAGGGACACCAGGACGAGTCAGACAGGTCCAGAGGGCAGAGGGAGTCTGAATCACTGGCAGCTCAGGAGAGACATGTATAGTGAGAGAGAGAGAGACAGGTAGAGAGAGAGGGAGACAAAAAGAAAACAGGAGAGATAACAGTTAGGTCTGGTCACAGTCACACAATGTATAATGTGAATGTATATTAACTGTAGAGTGCAAGCAAAGACTCCGGCAGGACTAACTATGACATCATAACTAAAAGGGAGAGCCAGAAGGAAACACAAACATGAGGGGGAACTGAGATGTAAAGCAACCAATCACCTCACCGTCAACAAACCTGAGTGATCAATGAGAGTGAGGAAGACAGCATCCAAACATACCAGTTCACCATAATACTCTACGTCCATGAGTCCCCCAGATCTGCTCCCTTACCTAAGGCTAATCTATTTATAAAAATGCTTGGCTAAATAAATAGGTTTTTAGCCTGGACTTAAACACTGAGACTGTGTCTGAGTCCCGAACACTATTTGGAAGACTATTCCATAACTTTGGGGCTTTGTAAGAAAAAGCTCTGCCCCCAGCTGTATTTTTCATAATACGCGGTACTGACAAGCAGCCTGCATCCTTTGATCGAAGTAGGCGTGGCGGATCGTAAGACACTAGCAGTTCGCTCAGATACTGCGGCGCGAGACCATTTAATGCTTTATACAGCAAACAAACGAACAAACAACAGGATGTTCAATTTAAGTCTGTAAAGAAGTGTTTTTTTTATTTTGGTTAATTTTTTTAAGCAGTGAGAAGTTCTCTTAAAATTCCTTCGGTTAAAGGTTCACCTGGAAACATTCACAAATCTTTATATTTATCAGATTAGGCAATGAAACAGATCTGTGATTTATATTTCCAAAGAGGCTGGAAAAAGAAACTAAAGTAGCCCTTGAAAACAAAAATACAATTAAACCGTTACTGAATTTTTACAGGAAGGTTTTAAACACACACACACACACACACACACACACACACGCTTTTTAGGTAATAAGGGTGTAAATGCCAGAGCAGAGATTAATAGCAGCTTTAGGACTGTCACCTAATGTGAAATAAACAAAAGTTATAATCCTAAATAAGTGCACCCTGGTCTGAGTCAGTGTTCCGGGGTGAGTTTTAGGAAAAGCAGATGATTAAACACCTGTAAGATTTACATCATTCATGTTAAAGCTTTATTAACACTTTCAGATCTGTTTGTTCCTGAACTGAATTTCAGTTTTGTAGAAATCGAAACTTAAGTCCCCAGTCTGGTGATGTGGGCGTGGTCAGTGTGTGTGTGTGTGTGTGTGTGTGTGTGTGTGTGTGTAAGAGTATAAATAGAGAGCAGGAGAGACAGTCTGTCCTTTCTTTTCTCCGGACTCCTTCAGTCTGCAGGAGCAGAAACTCAGAGCGTTCAGGGTGAGTGTCTGGAGTTTGTGTTTCAGCTTTTAATTATTAACATAAACAATAAACAATAATAATGTTGTTGTGTTGTTGGTCCTCAGCTCTGCTGCTCCGAGAGGATTTCTTCAGTCATGTAGACTGCGCTTGCATCTTATCTGTAAGTTATTATTTCTGACAATGTGTGTGTTTATTATTGTAAGGATTTAATGAAACAGTGTGTGTGTGTGTGTGTGTGTGTGTGTGTGACTGCTTCAGTCTCAGATATCTTCAATACTATCTAAGTGTAAAGCTAAAGAATCAGTATAAATATATAATAAACAGAATCAGTAACACAGTTCCTGTCCAGTCCAGTTCATTCTCGAGGATTTCTACTAGGAAGAACATCTGTGTGAGGGGGAACAGGGGAACACAGGGTGCGTGATCCTGATGTGTCTGTGTGTTACAGGCTGGGCGTGGCTGTGTGTTAGTCAGAGTCAGGTGACAGATTGTGCGTGCGCGCGCGTGTGTTTCTGTAACTATGGGTAACTAGGCGTGTGTGTGTGAGTGTGTGTGAGCTGACAAGACTGTTTTGTTCTCACCCTTACAGTTCTTTAAAAGAGGAAGAGGAGTTAAATCATACCCTCCAAGGGGTGTGTCACTCAGTCCTTCTGTCCCCTGTGTCAGACCTCATGTGGGGGCCATGCCCTCCTGAAGAGGACCAGACTCCCCCTGCAGTCTGCACTCGGGGTCCAGCGGGTCTGCAGTGAACAGCGCCGGGTCAACCCTGACCTGCCAATCAAAACAAGACTCCAGAACCAACCACAAAAACCACAAAACTCGAAACTCTCTCTGGGTTCTGGTGTCTGTTTATTGGTTGGCAGGTTTTGTGGTTGTCCTGCCGTTGAACCGAAACCTAACATTCATCCCTTTAAGGCTGTACGCCATTTTCCAACTTAACACAAATAATACATAAAAACAGTAAAATTATGGAACAGAATTGGTATCTCTGGTGTCGTGTGTTTTTTTGAATGATGAATTTTGTGCTCATGTAACCTGCTGCAGGTGTGTAACGATGCAGTGTTTACCACTTTAGTGTAATGAAGTGGAAACTAAAAACACTTCTTATCCTTTTAATAATCAAAAGATTCTCAAATTCAAATTCAAATTTTATTTGTCACATACACAGTCATACACAGTACAATATGCAGTGAAATGCTTATACGACCGCCAGTGACCTTAAAAAAGAAAATTAAAGCTTATTCAATAAATATGATAAAATAAATACAATAATTTTTTTTTTATTAAACTAGGATAAAAATTGAAATAAAATAGAAATGTACTGTACATAAAATAGAAATAAAAATAGAAATATATTGTACTTCTTCTTTGTCTTTGGGCTGTTCCCTTTCAGGGGTCGCCACAGCGAATCATCTGCCTCCATCTAACCCTATCCTCTGCATCCTCTTCTCTCACACCAACTAACTTCATGTCCTCTCTCACTGCATCCATAAATCTCCTCTTTGGTCTTCCTCTAGACCTCCTGCCTGGCAGTTCCAACCTCAGCATCCTTCTACCGATATATTCACCATCTCTCCTCTGAACATGTCCAAACCACCTCAATCTGGCCTCTCTGACTTTATCTCCAAAACATCTAACGTAGGTTGTCCCTCTGATGGACTCATTCTTAATCCTATCCATCCTTGTCACTCCCAAAGAGAACCTCAACATCTTCAGCTCTGCTACCTCCAACTCTGCCTCCTGTCTTTTCTTCAGCGCCACTGTCTCTAAGCCGTAGAGCATTGCTGGTCTCACCACTGTCCAGTACACCTGTAAAAGAAACTGTAAAAATAGAAATATATTGTACAATAGATCATTTCAACAATTTAGCAAATATAGAAAATATAGAGAAAAAACATATATTGTAAAAATTTCGAAATTTGGTATAAAATAGACTGGGGGTGTGCAAATATGCATAAAAAGTGGTTAATTAAAGTGACTTATTAAAGTGTCTTTGGTCCACATTGGTGTGCAATGGTCCAGAATGAAAACATAAATATGTAAGTGTAGGTGTGAGTAAATGTGTCCATAGTGTCCATTATTGTCCAGTCAATTTTGGATGTTAAAAAGATGTTATTAGTTTGCATGGTGGTGTGATTAAGAGACCTTATCGCCTGCGGGAAGAAGCTTCTCCTCAGTCTCTCTGTCTCTCTCTAATAATGTCTCTGTGCACCAGAGTAAACAGTCCATTGTTGGGATGGCTGAGGTCCTTCATGATCTTCCAGGCCTTGGTCCAGCACCGCTTGCTGTAGATCGAGTGCAGGTCAGGGAGCTCGGTGCGGATGATACGCTCAGCTGATCTCACCACCCTCTGTAGAGCTCGTCTGTCCTGCATGGTGCTGTTTCCAAACTAGGTCATGATGTTTTCCATCAGGATGCTCTGTATGGTGCAGGAGTAGAAATTTGTGAGCACCTTACAGGGCAGTCTGAAGTCTCTTAAGCATCTGAGGTGGTGAGGTGTAGATGGCCTTTCTGTTCCATCAAGTGCAACAGCAAAAGACCTTGGTGTGATTATAGATTCCAGCCTTTTTTTGAAGCTCATGTAGATAATATTACCAGGATAGGATAGTATTCTTTCACCTCAGAAATATTGCCAAGATAAGAAATATACTGTCAATAAACGATGCAGAAAAACTAGTTCATGCTTTCATCACCTCTAGGTTGGACTATTGTAATGCCTTACTGTCTGGTTGTTCAGCTAGGTGCTTAAACAAGCTTCAATTAGTCCAGAATGCAGCAGCGAGAGTCCTCACTAGAACCAGAAGATATGAGCACATAACCCCTATCTTATCTTCACTGCATTGGCTCCCTGTGAAATTTCTCATTGATTTTAAAATACTACTCTTGACATATAAAGCATTAAATGCTCTCGTGCCGCAGTACCTGAGTGAACTGCTAGTGTCTTACGATCCGCCACGCCTACTTCGATCAAAGGATGCAGGCTGCTTGTCAGTACCGCGTATTATGAAAACTACAGCTGGGGGCGGAGCTTTTTCTTACAAAGCCCCGAAATTATGGAATAGTCTTCCAAATAGTGTTCGGGACTCAGACACAGTCTCAGTGTTTAAGTCCAGGCTAAAAACCTATTTATTTAGCCAAGCATTTTTATAAATAGATTAGCCTTAGGTAAAGGAGCAGATCTGGGGGACTCATGGACGTAGAGTATTATGGTGAACTGGTATGTTTAGATGCTGTCCTCCTCACTCTTATTGATCACTCAGGTTTGCTGACGGTGAGGTGATTGGTTACTTTACATCCCAGTTCCCCCTCATGTCTGTGTTTCCTTCTGGCTCCTCCCCTTCAGTTATGCTGTCATAGTCCTCCCTCTCTCTCTCTCTTCCCTCTCTCCCTCTCTCTCTTTTTCCATCTCTCTGTCGAGCTACACATGTCGTTCCTGAGCTGCCAGTGATCCAGACTCCCTCTGCCCTATGGACCTGTCTGACCCGTCCTGGTGCCCCGCTTCTGCTTGGAGATCTCGTCACATGGATGCCCCGTGTGTCTCTTTGGGATGCGTCTGGTGTCTGGGGATGGTTTCACTCTACCATGAAGACAGTTCTGTCCTTGACTGGTGTTGGCAGCTGTTTCTCTGAGGAATTGACAGTTCGATAGATCTGGAACTTCCTACAAGTCTACCTGAGTTTTAAATAACTAACTGGACTCCATATTAACATCAATTAACATCAACTGTTATAGCTGAACTGCCTGCCACCTAACACACAGTATGAATGCAGAACAAGTTCTGCTCTCTGTTTCACCCAGATGAGGATGGGTTCCCTGTTGAGTCTAGTTCCTCTCAAGGTTTCTTCCTATTACCATCTCAGGGAGTTTTTCCTTGCCACTGTCGCCCTCGACTTGTTCACCAGGGACTATCTGACCATTTTGATTCATACACATTCACATTCCATTCAAACTTAAATAATTCTTTTGATTGTGTAAAGCTGCATTGCTACAATGACAATTGGTAAAAGCGCTATACAAATAAAATTGAATTTAATTGATTTGAATTGACTGGACCATGACAGGTCCTTAGATGTGAACACCGAGGTATCTGAAGCTGTCCACTTTCTCCACTGGGCTTCTGTTGATAACAGGGGTCTGGTAGTTCCTCTCCTGCTTTGTACTGAAGTCCACTCAGCTCCTTTGTCTTGCTGACATTCAGGAGGAGATTGTTCCTCTGGCACCAGTTCTCCAATTTTTCAGTCTCCTCCAGGTAGGCCATCTTGTCGTTGTTCATGATCAGGGCAACCACCACGGTGTCAACAGCAAACTTGATGATGGCAGTGGAGTTGGTAGTGGCCATGCAGTCGTGCATGTACAAAGAGTACAGCAGGGGGCTCAGAACACAACCCTGGGGGTCTCCAGTGCTGAGAGTGAGAGTGCTGCCTGTGGTTTGCCAGTTAGGAAGTTAGTGATCCACAGATCCTCAGTGATCCTCAGATGAGCTGAGTCAATTTTAACATAATTCCTTTTCCTAGTGTCCAGGTGAGTGAGTGATGTGTGAAGGAGATGAGAGATTGCATCGTCTGTGGAGCGGTTCGGGCGGTATGCAAACTGTAGAGGGTCCAGTGTGTCACGTAGTGAAGAAATGATGAAGTCTCTGACCACGCGCTAAAAGCACTTTATCACTACTGAGGTGAGGGCTACAGGGCGATAATCAGTAAGAAAAGCGGGATGGGGTTTCTTCGGGACTGGAACAATGATGGACTCGTTGAAACATGTGGGGATCACCGACTGAGATAAGGAGATGTTGAATATCTCTGTGAACACAGGTGCTAGCTGGTCTGCGCAGGCTCTGAGGATACGGCCTGAGATGCCGTCTGGTCCTGCTGCTTTCCTGGTGTTCACTCTCTTGAAAGCTCTCCTCACTTCATGCTCGGAGATTATGAACGCGCTTCTGGTGCTGGCAGTCTCTTCCTGTCTGCAGCCGTTTAAACGACTCTAGTTTCCTCCCGTAGCGCTGCTTCGCATTTTTTACCGCTTTCCGCACGTTATATGACGCAGCCTTGTACGGGTCCATGTCCCCCGACGCAAGTACAAGGGACATTGTAGGCAGCGGTGTGAGATCTCAGAGTGTTGTGGATGGTTTTATCCACCTATGGCTTCTGGTTGGGAAACAATCTGATAGTCTTTTTCTCCACGGTATCATCCGCTAATTTCCCAATGAATCCCACAACCGCTTCCGTAAACATGCTGACGTAATCGGAGCTGTTTCTAAACATGTCCCAGTCTGCGTCCATCAAGTGCGTCCTGTAACGCGGCCACCGATTGGTCCGTCCAGTACTCCCAAGGTAGATAAAAAGGACGACACATGATAGGCAGTTGTAACCAGGTTACCGGAAGTAACGGAAAAACAAACAAAACAAAAAAAAAGACAAGATGTAACAAAAAATAAATAAACAAATTCTTTGGAAGGAATTAAATTATAAATGAACAGTAATTGAATATATAATAACTGTATTGTATATATTCTTAAGTCGCAAATCAATGTGATTAATAATAATTAATCTTGAATTTGAGGCGGACCTGTGGCAGTGCAGAAATGCAGCGGGTTCCGGTTTTTCCCACAAGGTGTGCGCGTGCAGCAAAAAAAAAAAAAAAACATAAAATAAAATCTCTCGCGCGCATGCACACTCCTAATGAGCGAGGTCTTTCGTGACATGTTGCTTACGTGAGTGGAAAAACACAATTTATTACTTAATTTGTGCTTCATATATATTTAGTTAATTACGAGTGACTTTGATATTGCGAGTTACTGAGTGTATTTTTGGTTAAAAAGGGTGAGAGAAAAGCGTTGCCAGAGAAGCAAAGCATCCAAACCTCTCTGAAGTGTTTTAAAAGTTAGCGTTCTTAATAACTACAACTCAAACTGTAATTGTGTGTAAGAAGAGCGGAGGATTTAGATACGAGAAAAGGAACTGTGTAATGTTGTATTGATAAAATGGCAGCTAACTGTGTAATTATATGAAGAGAAGTGGTCAAATGATTACAGACATTGTGTATGTAGAGTATATACTCTTTAAATGAGAAATGCATGTACATTATCTAAGTACTGTTTGAAATGCATGATGTACAATGAAGATATTTATGATATTTTCGTGACCTTATCTGTTCAAGGTCAGGTTTTTTTTCCTTGTTTGGAAATTTCAATTTGAGGTTGATTGGCGTTTTCCTTGAGACGGGACGTTCTGTTGCCTGTGTTCTGGATCTGTCCCGGCCTTCCGGCGGTTCTGAGGAGGGTTTGGACTGGCGAGCCTCCCTTGAGTCTTTCTTGGATAATTCTTTTTTTTTTTTTCTTCACCTGAAAGAAAAACAAGTAATTCTGAACTCTGCGAACTCTTCTTGTTCACAAATTTTTCTGCTGGAGAGACAATTTATGTTCTTTTCTTCATCGACAGCTCAGAGACAATTAAATCTCTCATCCATAATTGAGCTAAAGACTGTTCCCAAAGGAGATTCAGATCATTCAATTAAGAAGTGTCTTTTTGTTGTTAAACCTAATGTGTGTTTAAATGCTAGTGGTTTCAAAGAAAAGTAAGAGTGAACCAAGGATGATAAGAATGTTATTGATATGATTTGATTTACATGTTGGTAAAACAGTATATTAACTCACCTTGTTGAGAAACCAGTCTGAAGAACAGTTTGTGAAACCTGCTAAAAACCAAACATGTAACATGAAACCAGTAAATCTACATTAGATTGGCTGGGACCTTAAGAGAACCGTGTATAAGAGAACCCCCAAAAACCTCAATGATCTGAAGCGATGTTGTAAAGAAGAGCGGACCAACACCATGTGAGAGACTAATAAAGTCATACAGGAAAACAGGACTTCAAGGTGTCTGCACTTGGGACTGCGACACAGTGAATAATGACACGGTGACAAAAGTTAGGGTTGTTAGTCTGAGGTTGTATTTGCAGAATACTGAGACGATCAGATGATTTGTATTTTTTTTACACAAACACACACAGAATTAAAAGAGGGAAACTTTTACACACTACTGTATATTATGTCTATATTATCATTAGTCCTCTATAGGAACTCATTTATATATCTGTAATTCCCTGTTTGTCAGTGAGCAGGTGTACAGAGGTGTACATAAATACATGGTCCTGTGTAAGCCGTGCCTCAGTAACCAGCAGCGTGAAAATAAAGTAAACGTGAGATTGTCAAAAACTTGAACTCCTGTAAGGGTGGAATGATACATGCTGTTTTCACATTCCACAAAAGCTATAAATACATTAAAGAGTGTGTGTGTGTGTGTGTGTGTGTGTGCCCTGCAATGGATTGGCACCTGTAGGGGGTACCCCACCACGTCTCCTAGGACAGGCTCCGCCCCCTCTGTACAGGATAAAGTGGTGATAAAGACGATGAGTGGGTAAATGACAAAAAAAATTTTAATTTGCAGCTGTACAGAAATTAAAACTCTATCTATAAACTTTGAAAATATATTTTTTATTTTTATATTTAACAGTCCCTGATGAACAGCCGGTGGTGACGGTGCTGAGGGAGAAACTCCCTGAGACGACATGAGGAGGAAACCCTGAGACTCTAAAGGGACACACGTCCTCATGTGGGTGACACCAGGCAGAGAGAGAGACAGGGAGAGAGACAGAGAGAGAGAGAGACTTGAATTTTAGAAATAAACTTTATTCAACCAAGTCACTATATCACAGTGTACAAAACAAGTTCAACTTAATAACAAAGCATAAATTAGTTCACCTTCAACTGCAGTACAGATAATATCATTGTAACACCACTTTAACTTGAAAGACTCCATATTATTCATTAGTTTGTAATACTTGTACTCAACACCAACCCTGGCTTTTAAAAAAGCTTTAAAAAAAAGTACAGCGTCCTGACTCGGTCACATGACATAAATGTCGGTCACATGTGACATAAATCGCAAGTTTAGCTTGTCCAAGAATAAAATAATTAACTGCCATTTAATTATTTGTTTTTGACAGAACTTTAGTCCTAAAACAAACATATTAGTAGTGAACCTTTCTTGATATCCTAAAAAACGAATTACTCAATAAAACAAAAAGTGATCTCAATCTGATTTATTCCGTAAAACATCCTCCAAGTTTATGACAGAAACCAAAGCACTTACAGCAGTAGGCCGGTGTAATATTCCCCACTGCAGATCACCGGTTTGCTTATTCAATGGGGGTTTGTACATCACCCTGCAGCCTGGTTTATCCTCATTTCACAATCCAAGCTTATCTCGCCACACAGTGTCTTTTTTTCCATTTAATAACACTTTATTTAAAATTTTGACAAAACACCTGTACAAAATTTTCCTATCACCAAAGCAAAATCTAAATTTAACAATCCTTCTAAATCCAGCATAATACCAGACACGCCCTTTAGGTCAGGTGCAATAACAATTTTTATAATCCCAGCTTGCCGTGAAGACCTTTGTCCTAAAGCAGGAGCCAGTGAAGATACATCACTTGGGTCAGGTCCAGCCACATCGATTAGATTCCTTAGTTTTATGATACCAGAACCACATAATTTAAGTGTGAGACCAGGCAAATACACAACTGATAAATCAAAGCGAGCTCCTTCAACCAAACGTTCCTCAAGTAACCAAAATAAAGATTCTGCCTTGCAAATCCTGGTTACATTGAAATGCCCCCACGGTAGAAAGAAGGTAGTTCTTTTAAGTTCAGCTGTTCGTGATCCATAAAAAACAAGGTATTGTCAAGTCCCAGTCTCTCAGTTTTCTGCAGGATTATTTCAGCTACTTTTCTCCATACCTGATCTTCAGGTCCAGTTAAAAGTCTCTGGATAAAGTGCAAACGGAGAGTAGCAAGTCTGCTCAACAGGTGTACAAGTTCTTGACCACCTTCTTCAACAGGTAAAAAGAGTACACCCTGGGGGACCCAATGGAGTCTATCCCAAAAAAGTCTACAAGAATTGCTTGCAACCTGTGAAGAAGACCAGGAGGAGGATCCACACATGCCAATCTGTGCCACAGTGTAGAGGCAGGCAAATTGTTAATTACTAAAACCCTCCCCCTAAAAGATAATTGTGGATGAATCCACTTCCACTTCTTTAACCTACCCACAATTTTCTCAACCACCCCAACCCAATTCTTTTCTTGTGTGACTGTATCCCCAATAAAAACTCCCAGATATTTAATTCCACCTTTTTTCCAAATTAACCCACCAGGTAATAATGGTGGACCCTTCTCCCATTTCCCAACAACCAGTGCATCACTTTTACCCCAGTTTACTTTACCAGCAGATATTTTTGCCATATTATTTATATCATTCTGTCCATTATTTATAATCATAACATCATCAGCATAAGCTGATATCTGATGCTGCAAATTATTATGCGGTAAAAATAAACATTTCACTTTAAAACACAACTTATTTAAGAAGGGTTCAATTGCTAAAGAGTACAACAGTCCTGAAAGGGCACATCCTTGTCTAATACCTCTTTTAACTTTAAAAACCACCACTGATTTTTAGCATATTTTCAATGTAGAATGTAGAAGATTTTTAAATCAGAGCACAAGCTTTTAATTTCTTGAGGATCTCCTTTCTTTAGCAGAAGAGTAATAACAGCTCTCCGGCAGCTCAGAGGTAGAGAACCTTCAGCTATGCTCTCATTGAGAACATCCAAGAGATCCTCGCACAGCACCTCCCAGAAGGCTCTGTAAAATTCAACTGGTATCCCATCAATACCAGGAGCTTTTCCGCCCTCCATGTTCTGCAATGCATTCCGAAGCTCTCGCTCACACAGAGACCTCTCCAGCCCTGCTTTCGACTTTTCCGATAAGCCTTGGTAAGCCTGCATAAAAGCTAGAGGACAACTCCTCATCTTCCTTATATTCACTCTCATAAAGTTCATCATAGAACCTTACAGCACGCCGTCTTATTTCAGGCAGCGCTGTCAGTTCTTGCCCACTTCCTGAGCGCAGTGAGTGAATGTATCGGCTCTGGACATTTTTCCTTTACAAATTGAAAAAGAAGTGCCTGTAGCTCTACGATTTCAGCTTCAAGTCTTTTAAAATTTTTGTGTAGTGTTTTTGTGTAGTGTAGAGACATTGTAAGTATACTGCTGACATAAGAGTTTCATTTCAACTTTTCCATAGTCCCACCACTGACGCAGATTAATAAAACAATCTTTCTTTAATTTGAATTTTTTCCAGAAAAAACTAAAACTTTAAATCACCCAACAGTAAGGTATTAAAATGCCAATAGGCGCTCTTTGACTTTATGTTTGCTATAAAAACTGCACATATAACAAAAGGATGATCAGAAAGGCCTGAAGGACTTATTACACAGTCTCCACAGTATTCAGGTGGTGCTTAAAGCAGTATAGTCTAGTCTAGCCAAAGAAATACAATTTCCTCGAGTGTGTGTCCATGTACAGTATATTGTTTATCATTCTTATACAAGTGTCTCTATATATCACACAATTTGTGGGTCTCACTCAATGTGCAGACAGCACGGCTTGAAGCAGCATGAGGCTCGGCATGGTTCCGATCGAGCACATAATTCTCCGTACAATTAAAATCACCACCTAGAAACACACACTCATCCGAATTATAACCCTGTAGAAATTCATTAGGCTTATTTAAGAACCAGACTCTCTCAGCACCATTAGTAGGAGCATATACATTAATAAAAACAATACTGGATTTTTAAATCTGTGCTTGTATAACAATAAGTCTACCAGGAATTTCATGTTTCACCTCAAGAGAGACAGGAATAAAATGCTTAGTGAACAATACCGCTACCCCTCCTCTGATGGAGCTCATATGAGAGAGAGCACACCACCACTCCGCCCCACTCTCTTCTCCACTCAATTTCATTTAGGCCATCACTGTGTGTCTCCTGAATCAAGGCGACATCAAATTTTTTTTGCTTAAACTAATTATTTTTTATTTTTATTTTACACTTAATTATTTTATTTTTTTTATTAATTCAAAAAAAGTGCTTTTTTATAAGCGTCCCGTGCCCCGTTCATGTTAAGAGTGCCCACCGTCACCTCACTCATTAATAAGTATGAAAGAAGGATTAAACTTAGAGCTAATTGACACATACAGAAATAAAATGCACTATGTTGTTTCGAACCCTTCTGTGCTTGAGGTTCTGATCTCAATTTTGCAGCAATTTTCTTTAGTCTGTATATTTCTTGAACAGTAAACTGTTCTTCACCCTCACTCCTCATTAGCGTTCCCACAGTGTCAACAAACATTCTATAACCTGCACATTCCTCGTGTTTTTTGTTTTTTGTATTTTGTAAAAAAGACTTAACTTTTCCAAATGAATAAGCATTATGTCTAGTCCTTCTGTTCTTACTATCCAAAGTGTCGCTATCAGAGTCTTCAGTAGCACTGCTTTCAACATCGCTTTGTGTCACTGACAGTTGTTTTAATTTTCCATTCCCTGTTTTTCCTTTGTTCCTTTTCCTCTTAACAGAGGGTCTTTTAAAAAGCACATCATCACTCACATGCTCAGCATTGTCTTCTTCCATCCTAACATCAGCTGTTTTATCGGTTTTATCTGAGTCCTTTACCATTTCTGACCCTCCCGTCCCCTCCTCGTTTGCCCCGGCCTCTACTGTAGAAGCGCTCGTACCTTCATCCTGTTCATGTTCGGCCCCTGTCACGACATCATCCACCACTGCCACTTTATCAGCTCTTACCTCCTCAGTCTGTGCCGGACACGAGCTTCGGATTTGCCCTTCGACCCCACATTTAAAGCATTTCATCGTCTCGGAGCTGGCAAACACGACATAGTCAAAGCCATCGATCTTGAATTTAAAAGCCACATTTAGTTCTTCCATTTCACTTTTTAAAACCATAAAAACTTGCCGTCTGAAAGAAACGACATGTTTGAGTAAGGGGGATTTGCAGCCTAGTGGGACTTTTCTCAGTTGAGAAACGATTTTTTCCGTGCCTGGACAACTCAGTTATCAACATTTCATCTTTTAGAAACGGAGGAACATTGGAGACAATTATTATTTTTTGCCGGTTAAACAAGGGGGTTAACAGGAGTGAAAGTATCTCGTATGACGACTTCTTTTTGCACCACACTGTTCATTTTCTCAATGTTATTCCAAAAAAAGCACTACAGCACTGTTCATACAGGAAGCCGACATTATGCCTTTGTACCCGACAATATTTCCGACCGCCAAACTGCCCTCTTCCACTGAACAGATCATTACAGGTGTGATTTTAATACCATGCCTGAGTGAAAGCCGCTTATAGCTTGTGTGTTCTGAGGACGCCATCGTCAATCAGCACTGGAAGACTGCGCAGTTTACCCTCAAACTAGTGATGAGTTCATGAATGAGTCGTTCTTTTTGAATGAATCTTTAACGTGACTCAGTTGAACGAGTATCTCGCAGAGTGATTTTTTCTATTGGGCGCGCATGCGCAAAGCATTGCAAAACCTCCGTATGTTATATACAGGGAACAGAATTGAACGATTCTCAGCAATGAGTCTTCAAGTCTCGAATCGTTCGTTCTTTTGTTCCATAAAGGCTATGTAGTGCAATAGATTCAAAAGAATGAACGACTCAGACTGGAAGATATAAGAGATGAGCTGCTCATTCTGTTTATTATAATATGTCCTTAGCTGCAGTGTAATATTTTCATTACTGGAACTATAGACTAAATTTGTGTATGTAGACGTGTTGGGGGTATTTTTACTAAAAACGCAACATTTTAATGAAATGACGAAATGACTCAAAAAAAGATACGTTCATTTTGATGAACGAGATTCAAAAAACAGAGTCACTAAAATGATTCTAACTTCGCCTCACTACCTCAAACTTGATCACACACACAAATAATTATATAGAACGGCAAAAAAACGATATAGAAAAAAGGGGAAAGAAAAGAAGAGAAGAACTCACTTTTACTGTAGAACCCTCACACTCCAACTCCGCCAACTCACTCCCGCATGCGCACAGAGAGAGAGAGGGAGAGACAGAGAGAGAGGGGGAGACAGAGAGAGAGAGAGAGAGAGAGAGACAGAGAGAGAGACAGAGTGAGAGATGGAGAGAGAGACGGAGTGAGAGATGGAGAGAGAAAGAGGGAGAGACAGAGAGAGAGAGAGACAGAGAGCGAGAGATAGAGTGAGAGAAAGAGAGTGTGAGAGAGAGTGAGAGAGAGACAGAGAAAGGAAGAGAGAGACAGTGTGAGAGACAGAGAGAGAGACAGACAGAGAGAGAGACAGAGTGAGCGATAGAGAGAGGGAGAGAGAGAGTAAGAGAGAGAGACAGAGTAAGAGAGAGAGACAGAGTGAGAGAGAGACAGAGAAAGGGAGAGAGTAAGAGAGAGAGACAGAGAGAGAGACAGAGAGAGACAGCGTGAGATATGGAGAGAGTGAGAGAGAGACAGTAAATCAGCTCCTGCCGTAACTATGAGGGTGAAAGTGCATCTGTGTAACAGGAAACGTGTCCTCATGATGTCCACTGTCCTGAGGTTATACACTGTTCACTGATGGAGACTCGGGTACAAAAGTGTTCACGGTGCTTTCGGTCCTAAAACATCCCCCTCTTTCCACTAAAGTGACCCAGCCGCTAGTCTGGTTCTGATCCAGTGAACCTCCCTAGGAACTGGTTTGGTTTTCCATGGGCCAGAGAGACACATCATTACATCACTGTATACGTCCGTCTACATCTCTACTTTACCAACAATGCTAACTGTGATGCTAGCAAAAAATACTAGTTGTAAAAAAAAAGTGTTTAAAAACTACAACAATGGTGACTTCAGCGTGGCTTGGCTTTATCATTATTATTAGAAACTTGGCCGTGGCACACTGGGTCCATTTTCTGAAGACTTTTAGTCTAAAACTTTTAGTAGTGATAATGTGATAGTCCCACCCCAGTGTTTTGTCCTGGCTGTATAAAGCTGAACTGTGTGGAAGCAGGACTGCAGTGATACTGAATATCTGCACAGTTCAGTTGATCTCAGTCTTGCTGATGTTTTTTAGTGTTTTGTTTAATTCTGCATGATTTTAAAATGTGATGGTGCTTCTGTTTAACACTTTTAAAATAATACACTAGTTATGGGTTTATTTTTGCTCCATAAGTTGAAATCACTCAGGAATGAGATCATCATCACTGTGTGAAATGAATTTTTAAATGAAGCTTTAAAGTGAATCGAGCTCGTTCTCCTCATGATGTTTCATGATTTGACGCTTAAACGCTGCTCAGTAATTCTTCATTAGCGTTTTAATTTTCATGTTTATGAGCATCACAGCTGTGTGCTTTAGTTTAGACCCATAAATCTTGAAAAAGGTTTGGCTGTAATGTTATTTTAATGTGTGGTGTGTCGTCAGGAATTCAGTTTAATAGAATTCATCAACAAACCAACAAGAAACCCAGCTGTGTGAAAGTGAAGATGAGAACATGAACAGGACGTCGCACCCACTACAAACCTGAGAAACTGAGAAACCAATCTGTCACGTGGTTTTCTCTTCTGCAAAAAGAACAGAAACTTACAATAATGAACCTAAAGAGTTTTTAACTTCTAAACCAGTAATAAAGTCCTGTAACACAGATACTGTACAACTCATAAACACTGATTTATAATGGTTCTTCAAATAAAATTAAAAAAAATCTCATTGATCAAACAAAGAAACTGACATCCCATGTAGTAAAATATTGAAACACTTGGAATTTATCTCAGGTGCCTCTTAGTTCTTTTGACCGTAGCCTAGATGTTTCTACAAGACATGATTTGAAAAAGCGCACACACACACCTCTCTGTAGACCACCTCACATGTAACAATGCTTACTGCCATGAGCTCAAAGCAACTGCCTGAAGCGTCTGTGTTCCACCCACAGGCCCAGTTTACACCGTCTTTTGGTATTTATAATCATTAGTTACTGTAATAGTAAATGTAATAAAATAACCACTGCTAGGTAATTAACACAGAGCTCTTCTTTCTGTCACTAAGAGACTGATGAGGTGGGACGCTACCAAGACCTTCAACACCACCAGGATCAACACCCTCCTCAGTAACACCCGACGTCTTCACTCTTTCCACGATGGTTTTCTTTAAATCACAACACAAGCTTCATGTTTAAACTGAACTTATAGTTTATTTGACCAAATATATATAAAATAACGCTGAACATTAGAACAGATCTGAATATATTAACAGGATGTGAATCTTTATATTAAATGTGCAGGATTTACACATTAATCATTTAGTCATTATATAAATATTAAACTTTTCACTGGTTTAAGTTTAGAGTTACGTACATACGTACATGTGTTTATCAGAGTTAAAAAAGTTATTTGGCAAAAATGATGCGTAAGAAATTCTGTAAATCTGTGTTTGGCCCTCAGAGTTTATTATCAGTGATCAAAACAAACAAATGACTGACACACACACACACACACACACACACACACACACACACACACACACACACACACACACACAGGCATTTCTTTTAACAAACCTCCCAGAATTCCAAATGAACTGCAGAGACTACACACACACACACACACACAACACTGTGTACATAACAGACTCCTAAACTCCAGGAAAGACGGCGAAAAGGACATCCGGCCCACACCAGCAGACACACCCGCTTTCAGTGCAGACCTTCATTACAGCCGCCTTACTGAAGACCAGGACCAGAATACACACCTGGGGTGGAGGAGGGGGGGGGGGAGGACGGTCAGTGAAACTCTGAAATGGTGTGTAAATGTGTGTGTATGTGAGATAGAGACGTACAGCAGTAGGTGGAGCTCTAACATGTGTGTGTGTGTAATTAGGAGCGCTGCAGAGGCAGTGTGTCCATGTGTGCGTTCAGCTTCAGCTCGTTCTCCAGGATCTGAAGAAGCTGCTGCATGGAGGGAAGATGACCTGATTCCAGCTTCGACCAGACGGGGACATCTGTGCACACACACAGGTTTAAGAAAAGCCTTAAAGGTAAGACTGCTCTAGACACACACACACACACACACACACACACACAGAGACACTTCTGGTGTTCTGACTCACCATTCAGTGAGATCTCAAAGGCTCCTGTAGATAAACACTGATTCTCCATCATGTTTGTGAAGAAGAACACCATCATACAGGCGTAGACCTACACACACACACACACACACACACACACAGAGTTCATGTAAGAGAACATACAAATCTCCTAACACAGAACTGATGACCCTGACTCACACACTACTAACCTGATCAGTACACACTCCTCAAACGTGTCAAAATGTATTAAATAATTTTTTTTCGCTCACCTCTATTATTTAGTGACATCACACCTTGAGCTCATATGAAGCCCCGCCCCCAAAGCAAATGTGAACAGGTGAAAGCCCAAGCTGTGGCGTGATGTTTCGTGTACCTTATTCTCCTGTCCCCAGGTCCAGACTCCAGGACTCTGCATCCCAAACAGGACAAACGGATCCTTCCCCAAGATAATCAGGACAATCAGAGCAAACTTCAACATGGAGATAAAAGAGGCGATGTGTCTGCAAGAGAGAAACACACTCACTACACCTGTACAGGAAAAAACACCTGGGATAAGGAACAAGTGCGCACGCGCGCACACACACACACACACACACACACACACTAAGGAAACAGGACACACACACACCTGTAGACAGGTGGAGGGAGGTAGTTCTCCCCTTCTATACGGATGTCTGGATACCTCTGGTTGAGAACCTGAGTGTACTCCTCAAACACCCGCCTGTACCCTCAGGAGACGCTGCAGAGAGACGACACACAGCACTTAATCAACACCAGGGTCATGTCGATCACATTTCATTTATATACGAATTTACTAGTGTTAGTACACGTCATTGATGGGTAATGAGTTTGTAGAAACAGTTAAAAGTTTAAAGCTTAAAATTAGGGCTGCAACAACAAATCGATAATTATCGATAATGAAATACATTGTCAACGAATGCCATTATCGATTAGTTGGGCTGCTCACGTTACTGAGGAGCGCAACCACAAGATGCAGAAATACACACAGATACACACAGATACACAGCCGCTTGCGCAATGGAAGTTACAGAAGTGTCTGCAGGAAAAAGCACCCCAAGTCCTCCAAGGTATGGGAGCAATTTACATTAAACGCCTCTAAGAAGACGGTAACCTGCGATGAGAATAATCGTCCAACTAATCGATTATCAAAATAATCGTTAGTTGCAGCCCTATTTAAAATTATCTGCTGATCTTAAATGTAATCAGTGATGTTATTATTATTATTATTATTTGAGGTTGAAGCCCACGTACATGTCACTTATACCACTTCAGCGCTGTTATTTCAGCCAAAGTGAAAATATGAACTAATCCCAGTAAAAATATTCACTTTATCTTTTCTAATTAATATCTATTGGTGCAGGTGTTTGTTTACATTGAGACAGTAGCGCATTAGTAGATTATTTTACAGTAGATTATTAAATCCCACACATAACTGTTCATAACATCACTTTTACTCCACATTTAGATTCACTGATGGTGCAGATTAAACTTTATAAATGATTTTAAACCTACATTTGTATATAATCTTATAATAACTCTCACTCTCTAACACACACTCAGGTGGTCACGTGTTATACACATCACTGTACACTAGGGGGCACTACATGCACCTGTGGGATTGGGCGTGTCACGTGACTTTCTGTCACACAGGAAACTGTTTACAATATAACTATAATAGTGAGAATGTGTGTTTTAACGGCTCGCGCGTGTGTTTATTCAGTGTGAGTAAACTGCGATGCTAACAAGCTAAACACCTGACAGGAAACCGCACTGCTAACGTTAGCGCTCTAAGCTAATCCACTTCCGCCTCTCCCCGAGCTTCCACCTTACCAGAACTGGAACCTGAGCAGAGGCCCGGCTGTGTACTGCATCCTCAGCTTCTTAACGCTGCCGTTATCCGCCGTGGTGGAGGAGGAGTGGAACAGACACAGCGCACACAGGAGCAGCAGCGACACACACCGCGCCGCCATGATGCCGAGCATGCGCGCTACTGCTTCTTCTTCTCGTGAGTGTAGCGCTCCGTCTGTCTCAACACTGCCGCTTGCTGGACTGTAGTGGAATTGCAGCCTGTGCAGTACTGATAAACCTACTGCAGTTTACATTCAGATCATTTATCACACACACACACACACACAAAATATTTGCACCCCATGTAATCCATCCACTGAGGTTTATTTAATGTGTGCTCCTATCAGTATCAGCACGCTGTCCTCACACCTTTAGGGTCTGGGTTCGATTCCCCTCTTTGTGTGTGTGGTGTGTGCATGTTCTCCCCGTGCTTGGTGGGTTTCCTCCAGATCCTCTGGTTTCCTCCCACAGTCCAAAGACAAGCAGATTACACTAATTTGTGCTCCCAAATTGCCGGCCGTGGCATAAGTGTGAGTGTACTGTGATGATTGGCACCCCATTAAGGGTGTACCCTCCCTTGTGCCCTAAGTCTCCTGGGATAGGCTCCAGGCCCCCTGCGACCCTGAATACAGAATAAAGCGGAACAGACTGCGAGTGTGTGTGTGTCCCAACTCCCAAAAAACGTATTTATGAACATTGTGTTCAGAATAAACAGTATAACAGAATAAAGTAGTACAAAATGTTCCAGGTAAATCATGTGGTACAAACAGAACATACAATTATATCTTTCTAAATAAAGAAGACTTCATTTGTCACAAATACATTTTTCAAGACAGTGATTTATTTATTTTTTCTTCACATATCCCAGCTGCTCAGGAAGTCGTGAGCACAGAGTCAGCCATGATAGAGCGCCCGCTGGAGTAGGAAGTATTAAGGGCCTAACTCAAGGGCCCAGCAGTAACATCATGGTAGCGCTGGGGCTTGAACCACCCACCTTCTGGTCAGTTTCCCAACAATCTCAAAAATATTAATATCAGCACCAGACAACAGCTTTAAAAAACAATTAAAGATACAAAACATTTTTAAAAAAAAGTTTATCTAAATTAAACACCTAATCAGAACCCAGTGTTAAAGCGTACTGAATGGTACTGAATGGTACTGAATGGTACTGAATGTAACAGTGCTGCTTTAACATCAACACATAAGGCACAGGACGTCTACACTTTATATATTTATGGAGTGCAGATGAATCAGATTTGTTTCAAAACCTTCCACCTTCAAAACCTTCCATCTTTAATGTTTAGCATCTAATAAAAAAATATAAATGTAAATAAAGTGATGTCATCATTATCAAATTTGTAAAGGTTGCAGAGGTAGAGGAAAGAGAGGACGAGAAAGAAGTATTTGATGGAGTTTCTTAAGAGTGTCAGGACTAGAAAAGAGGATTTAAACTTGAAAGGAAGATGAGATGAGGATCAGGGAGAAGAGGATCAGGACCAGAAGGTGGCGCTGATGCAACGTAGAGGATGCTAACCGCGCCGGCCCAAGACATAAACCGACTAAGCTGCTGCTTAGGGCCCCCATGGCCACCAGGGGCCCCCAGTATATATTTCTGTGATTTATTATTTTAATGGACAATGGTAATTATACAAAAACGCAATAGCAAATAATAAACAACAATAATAGTGCAATATTAAACCAAACAAACCCCAGTAATATTATGTTAAGGGTCAGCAGGATGTGAGAGTCCGACCGTTACTGTGATTATTGGAGCTGATTGAAGAGGCAGCAGCACAAAACCATCACGAATGTCACACAAAAGTAGATATTCTTCAGGTGCAGAGAAAAGAAAAAGGAGAAAAGCGAGGAAGAGAAAAAAGGGCAAGATAAAGGTATGATAATAAAATGAATGTAAACTAAGCTTTTGGTGCGAGCTGACGTTAGCCGACGTAATTAACAGCCTCAGTAGCCTTTGGCCTTGTTTTAGGAAAGTTCATGTTTGAATAATCATCATTAAATAGACTTGACATCTCAATATATTATAATATAACACATGAGTAAGATGGTGTTGGATTAAAGTTCTTGTCTTCTGTGTAAAAATGACTTTTCTGGGTATAAAGTTTTGTAATAACAATTAGCTTCTGTTTCATAAAGTTTGTTTAATTATTTACATTCGCCTACTTGTGTCTGAGAGTCCAGTAGTGCCAGTCCTGCAGTAACGGGGCTCGAACCAAGAGCCTCCTATTCAGTGTCCAACAACTTTACCCCGTCATTTAGAAATAAGCGAAATATTTAAATTTAAATCAAAATCTACACATTTAATCCAAATTGAAAAGGATAAACACAAAGCTGTAAATGTAAATTGCTTAACAGGTTCCTATGTCTGTGATTTACATTTAATATTTTACATTTATTTTCATGTTACATTAAGTTCCATTAAGTTTGACTTCCTGTTATGGAGGATGGGAGCTCACTGAACTCATGCACTTCGTTATTGTACTTAAGTATATATTTCACATTTCTGTACTTTACTCGATGAGTTTTATTAGAAAATACTTTGTACTTTTACTCCTCGCAAACTTACAGCAAATATCTGTACTTTTACTTCACTACGTATGTCTGGAGTGGGAATGGCGCCTCCTGCTGACTGTTATGTGTAACTGTACATGAGATGTCTCTAATAACACAACAAATCAAAAGAACTGGTTGCAGACTGACAAAAACAGCATATTTGTGTGTGTGTGTGTGTGTGTGTGTGTAAGAGAGAGAGAGAGAGAGGAAGAGAGAAAGAGATCTTTTTTACTATGTAAAGGCTACTGGGAGCTAACACAAGCACTGTACTCTTACTTGAGTAATATTTGCCCTGGAGAATCTCTACTTTTACTCGAGTACAGGATTTGTGTTCTTTTGTGTTCTTTTGTGTTCTTTGCCCTCCTCTACATGAAGGTGATTCTTTCAGCCGTGTAGAGAACATGTTCAGACTTGAGCAATCAGAGTAATGCTGTAACTGATATAATGATGTAATTGCCTGTTTACAATCAGTGTTAGAAGTGTGTGTTCAGAATGATGGTGTCCTTGTTCTGCGCGAGGACAGACGTGGAGCTGAGACGTTCCTCAGGAGGTAAGCAGCACATCTTCCTCACACAGGCTTTTCCACAGCGCAGCGTGCAGCCGGACCGGAACGAAGCGTCCTCGGGGAGCGAGGTCGGGAACTCGGGTTGCACCGTCCAGCGCTTCACCCCGAACCTCCTCAGAACCTCCGTGATGCTGCGCAGGAAGTGAGAACACTCGCGCGTGCCGAGACCCGACGAACAGTGAACGTGCACCGAGGCCACGACACACGTCTCGGTGAGCTGCCACACGTGGAGCTCGTGCACGGCCAGCACGCCGGGGACACGCCCGATCGCTACCGTCAGCTCGTCTGTGCACAGGCCGGGTGGAGACGCCTGGAGCAGGAGTAAGACGTGACGCCGGAGCTCAGGAACCATCACCGCCAACAGGACCAGCACTGTGAGCACGGAGAACCCCGGGTCCAGGTACACGATCACATCACAGCTCCACGGAAAGCTCGCACAGTGCTGGTGGAGGAGTCCGTTCAGCAGAACCAGAGCAGAACCCAGGAGGCTTTGGAACGCAGTGATGATGCTCCTGATACACACACTCACGTCACGCTGCTGCGCTGCTGTTTAAATGACACCAGATGGTAATATGATCATCAGTGTACACACATGTATGTCTGATGAGATTAATTTAATTCGTTTGCACAGATTTTAATTATGATGGTGTTAAAGCTTTACCACTTCATTTACAAGAGTGAATTAAAATAAAATAAAATAAACGCAAACGTTGTCATGCGTGACGACCGGTCCTTACCGCCGTGGCCTGAGCCGCCGCTGCTGCGCTGAGCCTCTCCTCTGACTGTTCCTGTGTGAGTGGAATCATGGGAAATGGACTTGGGCTTAGGATGAATGCGGCGATCCTGAGAGTCCGGATGGAGAACGGTGGACACTCTGTTGTTACAGAACATCAGAACATCATCGTCAGGAGAACCTATCAAAAGAGAGACGTAGATAATGTTCAAAAGTTCTTACAAAGCTGATGTTCTGCAGAATAAAAGATTAAATAGCATCAGACCTGCTGGAGTTAAAGGTGCTTCTGTCTCACCTGTTCTGTGTTCTGTAACTCCTGTATCTGTTTGTCTCCGTCTTCTCCACACCAGCAGCAGAAGGTTAAACAGCAGACTGACCGCGCCCACAGCCGTGGCCAGTAGGGGGTGCTGTAAGGCGTGAGGCTGCAGGACGTGGCCCAGGATATGGAAGCCGATGGAGACGCACAGTGAGGAGAGCAGCAGGGCCGAGATCAGACCTCCGACCGGCCGCACACGAGTCCTAACGTACTGAAAACCATCAGCGCCCGCGTCGGGACACGCCTCATCCTGAGGTCCTGCAGAGATGCTGGAGTTCTCTTTAGAACCTCGTATGGAGATGATCATGTGAATGAGGACGTAGAGGGTGTGGAAGCTGTCCACCATGTTAATGAGGGAGTTACAGAGACATCCGGCCATGACCTCACACAGCAGGAGCAGACACGTCAGGACCAGCATGCACCTGTGCACAGGCCCCGCCCACACCGCTGACCTGTCCATCACACACCTACAGCACATATACACACACACACACCATGGAACGTTAAACTTCTCTTACAGTACAGACATCTCTAAAATGATTAGTCCAGACGAACCTTCTTCACTCCTCCTCATCCTCACTCCTACTGCTCTGAGCACAGACTCTCACACACACACTGGACAGATAAGACTGGACTGTAAGGACACCAGGTGTGTTAAATCTCCATCTGTCTGGTGTGTGTGTGTGTGTGTTTGAGCTGAACATTCCCTGCAGTTCCGGTCCTGTGTGAGTTCATGCACGGTGCTGCTGCCATGTAATTATCAGATAACTGCAGAAACAAACAGGTGTTCCTAATAAAGTGGACACTCAGGCTATGTTTATAATCGTCCCAGCGTCCAGAGCAGGAACGTTACCTTCATCTGTTCACTTTTTCCTCATATTTAAACATTTACAGAACAGTAGGTAAAAACTAAAACCCTGCTGGTTTCTGCGCGTCAGTTTGTTCTAATCCCAGTGATGAACTAATAATGTGGGTCACAGCGCCCCTGAACCAGGAACAAAAGAAATAAAAACAATAATAATAATGAAAAAGATCAAATAAACTATGCTGAGATAAGAACTATAAAGCTGAACATTATTCATTAGTTCAAATTATTCAGTACAGTTTAGTTAATGTGGTTATATACAGTATTAGTTATAGCTGTGACAAGGATATTTGTTTATTATTATTATTATTATTATTATTATTATTAACAACTTTAACAGAGATCAAATAAAATCAATAAATAATAATAATAAAAAATACACACCCTCTAATTTCAGACTCAAATTTACATTTTTTTTATTCTCACGGACTGGCTAGTAAATAAAACTAAATGAAATAAAATAAAATCATTAAATGAAACTAAATTAAACTGAAAACTACATATACAATCACATCAAAACATTATAGGAATATCTCTAAACCACAGGACTGATTTACAGAATAATTTATTAATTAGATTAGAATCAACTTTTTGTCAGCGTGCAAATACACAAACAGCATGCAGTGTAAACACAATAAACACCAAAATACTCCCCTTTAAATGTCACTGTCCTCCGAGACGTCCTGGTTCTCTCAGCGTGACGTCTCTCTCTCTCTCTCTCTCTGTGGATATATATCTCACACCTTCACTGCTGCACTCAACCTGAAAATCCTCAAGAAACTCACTTTCACTGTCCCTCAGGATTTACAGCCACCTCCTGCAGCTCCTGTGTGTGTGTGTGTGTGTGTGTGTGTGTGTGTGAGAAATACATTCCTATATAGATCAGAACCTCTCGAGCCTCCAGAGCTCTAATCACCATCATGTGAGGATTCTCTCTCTCTCTCTCTCTCTAAACCTCCAGAACATTAAATCAGGAGATGAAGCTGTGACGTAAACTGGAAGTTCAGGTTCATCACTCAGATCCCACAGAGCTTTTCACACTCTAACACGTCTTCACTTCAGGAACAAATCTACAATGTTTATAAATCATTTTTGGCAAAAATCCAAGTGTCAGAACCTAACCCCGCCCAGAAGACCACCCATGTGATCTTAACCACACCTAACTGGAACTTAATCCCATCGCACCTAATCATAGCTCCGCCCCCAAGTTTAAGGAATCAGAAATTTAAAAAATGTGTAAACTGGTCTTCACACTAATCCCAAAAACTGTGAGAAAGTTAAAGCGGCCCATGTGAAGCTGACGCAGTAGAGCGCGTTTAACACCACGGAAACCCCAAACCAACACCGAGCGGCAGAGACACACCACCTGGGACAGAGACACCACCCGACCTCACCAACACCTGAGACAAGGACATGGACTGCTCCCAGACCTCACCAACACCTGAGACAAGGACATGGACTGCTCCCAGACCTCACCAACACCTGAGACAAGGACATGGACTGCTCCCAGACCTCACCAACACCTGAGACAAGGACATGGACTGCTCCCAGACCTCACCAACACCTGAGACAAGGACATGGACTGCTCCCAGACCTCACCAACACCTGAGACAAGGACATGGACTGCTCCCAGACCTCACCAACACCTGAGACAAGGACATGGACTGCTCCCAGACCTCACCAACACCTGAGACAAGGACATGGACTGCTCCCAGACCTCACCAACACCTGAGACAAGGACATGGACTGCTCCCAGACCTCACCAACACCTGAGACAAGGACATGGACTGCTCCCAGCACTGAAGTAAACTGAAAAATTTTCCATCAATCTCCACAAAAACCTAATATTTCTCACCTGAAGAGATCAAACCAGGAGTAAAGTCATGTGCGTCAATAAACTGGTTGAGACACGACTGCCGTCCTGCAGAAAGAACGTCTGTAATAAAGACGATGTAATGATTCTGCACTAAAAGGTCAGACTGAAGGGTCAAAGTCTGAGAGTCTGGATAAGTCAGGACACTGGGGGTTCTGCCTCACTGCGCTCCTGTTAATAGTTAAAGACTTCCTGTGGTTTATTTGGGCTGAGGCAGCAGATACACTATCAGAACCGATACAGATATCTGGACAACAGGGACACCAGCACAGACGGGACGTCTCATGTCATGGAGCCGAGGGTGAGCGGACTGCAGCGAGGAGTTTCTCTAAGGCTCGCCTCGGGATCTGTTCGGTCTCGAGTGATCCGATTTAGAGCGGAGAGAACACTCGGGTTATTGTGAGCACCAGGAGGAACTTCCTGAACCTGTGTGTGTGTGTGTGTGTGTTATATGAAGCGGCCCAGCTCTGACTCCAGGCCGTCCCTGCTTTAGGAGAAACATTAAGACAATAACGATCCTGTTTGAAAGTCACGAGCGCTCATATGACGGTTATAGATCAGTGTGTGTCTCCTGTTTCGAAGGTCAGGAGATAATCTACATCCAAACACCACTGATACAACATGAATGCAAAAGTTAGCATCCCTTCACAACACAACGTACCTTATTTATAAAAAAATTAAAATGTTGAAATTGAAACGTTTCAGATTTTTTTTTTCCCCTGATCTAATTTTACTAAAAATCCTTCAATGGGTTTAAAAGTTTACACCCCCTTTATAAATGTGATGAATATATTCTCTCTTCAGCTCATGTAGATTTAATATCCCGGCTGTCCAGCAAACACAAAACATTTGGAGAAACTGTAGTTTGTAGTTTTTCCTCCAAACCCGTGCGCAGGAGCTGAGCTCACATTCACTGCTGTGTTTAAATAAAATGAAGTCAATGCTGTAAGATGCAAAAGGAATCGTTTTATATATTACAGGCTGAGATTCACACTGTAATGTGTGTATAGACAGTAGAGCAAAAGAACTTGGAGTTATTCATTCAGAAAAGAGTCTCAGACATACAGGTTTTCATTACATGCATTTATTTGAGAGAGAAACAAACAGAAATGGCCACACGCACGTCTCACTGTGGTCACCAGCACGTTTCTGAGTCATTGAACAGGTCAGATAAAAATTTAAAAATTAAAGCATTACAAACGTTGAATGGTCGGAGGCGAGGCGAGGCACGGAGAGCGCTGATGATGCGGATGTGCAGGTCGACCTTTCCAGCAAAGTGCTAAAGCCCAGAGCCAATCAGAGGCCAGAGACTGGAATAAATTAAAAACAAAATCATGCTTTATAACCACCACCACCATCATCCTCATTCTATATGCTAGATGGCGTGTGTGTGTGTGTGTGTGTGTGTGTGTGTGTGTGTCTCTGGCTCCCCCTGCTGGCTGTAGCTGTAGTGTCACCCCACAGTACTATAGTGTCATATTTATTGATTTCACCAACTTTCATCCTCTCTCATCCTCGCCCGAAACATCTCGACTCCCTGAAACAGTGTGTACACTCGCCAGTCCTGATTTTATACATACAGAATCAACGTAAACCCCCGAAACATCTCCCTAACCCTAAAAAAAGTATAATTGCTCTTTATATTCTCTGAAAATATACATCAATACGGGGGGGAAATAATCTTTAAAAACCAAATCCCTCAGTAACAACTAATAAAAGACCGACTGGGGAAAAGAGGAGAGAAACATAAATCACTCAGAAGGAAAAAAAAATGATTTAATAAAATAAATAGAAAAATGATTTCTGAAAGCAGCAAAAATAAAGAGGACGATTAAAGGCGAGGTGTTAAACAGGAAAGGCAGGAAGAGACACAGCAAGAGAGACACACGTCCCTGCGTCAAGGTTTTAGTGTCATGTCTTTATGAGAGGAAAACGAGAAACATCAGCCAAGGTGGAAGAGACTCTCCAAATCTCAGACCTGGAACGCTGCCTCGGATTTCAGAATCATGAGATCTAGAAGATTAAAACAAGATGTGTAAGATCTCTCTTACACACACACACACACAAACACACACAAACACACACACACACACACACAGATTGAGAGAGGGAAAGAGAGACGGAGTCAGAGAGATAAGTTCAAAGAATGGTTCCTGAACAGAACCTCTCGCAGGAACAAACAGAACCTCTCTCTCTCTCTCTCACACACACACACACACACACACACGCCTGCTTGTAATCAGTCCTTAAAGTCAAAGTGAAACTGATGATGTAAATTGTCTGACTCCGCCCCCTGCCACTGTGATGTTGATTGTCCACATGGGGGCAGCAGTGAGAACTTCATTTGTATTTGCGTGCGTTTGTTTATTTTTGTGTGTGTGTGTGTGTGTGTGTGTGTGTGTGTGTGTGTGTGCGTGTGTGTGTGTGTGTGTCTTTGGTTTGTGCCAGGCCCCGGGTTTTTACAGGATCATGAGGAGGAATGTAGGGAGAGACAACAGCATCGCTTAATGGAAAAAAACAAAAGGTTCTGATTGTGTGCGGTTGGGTAGTGACGATGTAGTGACGTTGTAGTGACGATGTTGTGACGATGTCTCGGGGGTGAGTGAGATATGGGTCCGTGATCCAGCGGTTCTTTAACTGTGTGATGAGTTTAAATGGTCTGTCGGAGAGTTGGGGTGTGAAGGAGCCGCAGAAGGACGAGAGCGAGACTCCGGGCTCAGTGACGCTCACAGACTATTCACACACTCCCCCGTCGTCTCTGCACACGGTTCCACCCTGTGGGAGACACACACACACACACACACACACACACATCACAGATTTAATCACATGTTCATAAAAGTTAAAGCCGTTATTATCTCGTGTTCTTGAAAGTCCACTTATGACGCTCGGGGGTTTGACGCTCGCGGTCCTCATTAACATAACGCTGAGGAATTAAAACGTCAGGGAGGAAATCGGCGGCGTTTAGGAGCCGAGAGTGAACCCCGCGTCTCCCCCTGAACTCCACCTGTTCATGTGTGGGTGCTGCTGTTTAATAAAGCCCAGAGTTCACGAGGGGAACTGAAATGATTAGATTTATATCATTAACGCTGGAGTGGTGTTCAGTCTCACCGTGGCTGCAGCGCTAAGCGGCGTCTCTGCTCGCGTCCAAACTGGCGTCCAGCAGAAGCTCCTCCAGGTCCTGACCGCAGCTCAGCTCCGCCGTCACGCTCACTGGAACAGCACAGAGAAACACCTGCGTTACAACTCCCACGTTACAACACCCGCGCTACAAACACCTGCGTTACAACACCAGCGCTACAAACACCCGCGCGGTGAACTCACTGTGCTCCATGACGCAGCAGGCCGCTTTATGTGCCTCGGGCTCCAGCAGGTGCAGCGTGAACTCGGGCTTCAGGCCGTTCGGCAAGGTGCCGCCTGGAGGTGGCGCTGTGTCGACTCGCTCCACATCGTCTGCTGTAGAAAAGCCGTGTATTGTTTCCAAGCTCTGTTCCACTGAGGTGCCCTTATCCAGCTGTCTGTCATCGTTTGGCGTCTCTGAGTCCAGATGTTGTGAGAGCTCCTCCTGCAGGTTGCCGGCGGGATTACTACTGCTCGGTTCCTTGGGCCCTACTTCAGAAGATTCCAGCTGATCCTGGAGCAGGTCCTCTGTAGGGGCAGTGTAATGGATCTGAGCATGCTCAGTGTGTGTGTTTTCATTGCTCTTTGTGTCCTGGTCCGGTTCTGGGCTGGGACTGGGTTCCTGCTGCGCTTGGCTGGGTGAAGGCTGCTCTACTGTGGTACTGACTGATGGTTCTGGTTCTCCTGGTTTACACTCTGTGGGAGTGGCATGATGGACCTCAGCATGCTTAGTGTCCACGGTCTCCTGGTCCGGTTCTGGGCCGGGACCGGGTTCCTGCTGCGCTTGGCTGGGTGTGGTACTGACTGAAGGTTTAGATTCTCCTGATTTGGACTCTGATGTCTCCTGAGTTGTGGTGGTTCTCTCTGCACGCTGTGGTTCCTGAGAGACTCCAGAAGGTGTTTTATTCTGTGCCACAGGCTTCGTCAGGCCGCTCTGCTGCTGCTGCTGCTCAGGAGGACTTTCCACTCGCGTCACCATAAAGATCTTGTGTCCTCTCCCAGGGCTGGACACAGAGAAGCAGCGCCCGGGTGAAGACGGCGTTCCGCTCGACACACTCGCTTCCGTCACTTTGATCCCTGACATTGTGTCCGCCGCCGCCCGGGTGGAGCTGGGAGTATTAATGGGCGGAGTCTGGCAGGCAATAAGGGTGGGGCTTCGGCAAGGCGGGGTTTGGTTCAGGGGTGACGTCTGTGCAGCGGGTTTTGTCTCTTCGTCTTCATCAGTGTCGGTGTCGGAATCCGAGTCGTCCTGCGTTGCTGGTGGCCCGTCTTCATCGTCTCCGATTTCACTCGGTTTCTCACCCTCCTCCTCCTCC